>NC_090727.1:72601094-72606094 GCF_036898095.1 Palaemon carinicauda | reverse complement strand
TCAAGACAGAGGGGTGGAGGAGACAGGAGGAATGGGGTGGGATAGGAGGAGAGTCAAGACAGAGGGGTGAAGGAGACAGGAGGAATGGGGTGGGATAGGAGGAGACTCAAGATAAAGGGGTGAAGGAGACAGGAGGAATGGGGTGGGATAGGAGGAGACTCAAGACAGAGGGGTGAAGGAGACAGGAGGAATGGGGTGGGATAGGAGGAGAGTCTAGACAGAGGGGTGGAGGAGACAGGAGGAATGGGGTGGGATAGGAGGAGAGTCAAGACAGAGGGGTGGAGGAGACCGGAGGAATGGGGTGGGATAGGAGGAGACTCAAGACAGAGGGGTGAAGGAGACAGGAGGAATGGGGTGGGATAGGAGGAGACTCAAGACAGAGGGGTGAAGGAGACAGGAGGAATGGGGTGGGATAGGAGGAGACTCAAGACAGAGGGGTGAAGGAGACAGGAGGAATGGGGTGGGATAGGAGGAGACTCAAGACAGAGGGGTGAAGGAGACAGGAGGAATGGGGTGGGATAGGAGGAGACTCAAGACAGAGGGGTGAAGGAGACAGGAGGAATGGGGTGGGATAGGAGGAGACTCAAGACAGAGGGGTGAAGGAGACAGGAGGAATGGGGTGGGATAGGAGGAGACTCAAGACAGAGGGGTGAAGGAGACAGGAGGAATGGGGTGGGATAGGAGGAGACTCAAGACAGAGGGGTGAAGGAGACAGGAGGAATGGGGTGGGATAGGAGGAGACTCAAGACAGAGGGGTGAAGGAGACAGGAGGAATGGGGTGGGATAGGAGGAGAGTCAAGACAGAGGGGTGAAGGAGACAGGAGGAATGGGGTGGGATAGGAGGAGAGTCTAGACAGAGGGGTGAAGGAGACAGGAGGAATGGGGTGGGATAGAAGGAGACTCAAGACAGAGGGGTGAAGGAGACAGGAGGAATGGGGTGGGATAGGAGGAGACTCAAGACAGAGGGGTGAAGGAGACAGGAGGAATGGGGTGGGATAGGAGGAGACTCAAGATAGAGGGGTGAAGGAGACAGGAGGAATGGGGTGGGATAGGAGGAGACTCAAGACAGAGGGGTGAAGGAGACAGGAGGAATGGGGTGGGATAGGAGGAGACTCAAGACAGAGGGGTGAAGGAGACAGGAGGAATGGGGTGGGATAGGAGGAGAGTCTAGACAGAGGGGTGAAGGAGACAGGAGGAATGGGGTGGGATAGGAGGAGAGTCATGACAGAGGGGTGAAGGAGACAGGAGGAATGGGGTGGGATAGGAGGAGACTCAAGACAGAGGGGTGAAGGAGACAGGAGGAATGGGGTGGGATAGGAGGAGACTCAAGACAGAGGGGTGAAGGAGACAGGAGGAATGGGGTGGGATAGGAGGAGACTCAAGACAGAGGGGTGAAGGAGACAGGAGGAATGGGGTGGGATAGGAGGAGAGTCTAGACAGAGGGGTGGAGGAGACAGGAGGAATGGGGTGGGATAGGAGGAGAGTCAAGACAGAGGGGTGGAGGAGACAGGAGGAATGGGGTGGGATAGGAGGAGACTCAAGACAGAGGGGTGAAGGAGACAGGAGGAATGGGGTGGGATAGGAGGAGACTCAAGACAGAGGGGTGAAGGAGACAGGAGGAATGGGGTGGGATAGGAGGAGACTCAAGACAGAGGGGTGAAGGAGACAGGAGGAATGGGGTGGGATAGGAGGAGACTCAAGACAGAGGGGTGAAGGAGACAGGAGGAATGGGGTGGGATAGGAGGAGAGTCAAGACAGAGGGGTGGAGGAGACAGGAGGAATGTGGTGGGATAGGAGGAGACTCAAGACAGAGGGGTGAAGGAGACAGGAGGAATGGGGTGGGATAGGAGGAGACTCAAGACAGAGGGGTGAAGGAGACAGGAGGAATGGGGTGGGATAGGAGGAGACTCAAGACAGAGGGGTGAAGGAGACAGGAGGAATGGGGTGGGATAGGAGGAGACTCAAGACCGAGGGGGGAAGGAGACAGGAGGAATGGGGTGGGATAGGAGGAGACTCAAGACAGAGGGGTGAAGGAGACAGGAGGAATGGGGTGGGATAGGAGGAGAGTCTAGACAGAGGGGTGGAGGAGACAGGAGGAATGGGGTGGGATAGGAGGAGACTCAAGACAGAGGGGTGAAGGAGACAGGAGGAATGGGGTGGGATAGGAGGAGACTCAAGACAGAGGGGTGAAGGAGACAGGAGGAATGGGGTGGGATAGGAGGAGACTCAAGACAGAGGGGTGAAGGAGACAGGAGGAATGGGGTGGGATAGGAGGAGAGTCTAGACAGAGGGGTGAAGGAGACAGGAGGAATGGGGTGGGATAGGAGGAGAGTCAAGACAGAGGGGTGGAGGAGACAGGAGGAATGGGGTGGGATAGGAGGAGAGTCAAGACAGAGGGGTGAAGGAGACAGGAGGAATGGGGTGGGATAGGAGGAGACTCAAGATAGAGGGGTGAAGGAGACAGGAGGAATGGGGTGGGATAGGAGGAGACTCAAGACAGAGGGGTGAAGGAGACAGGAGGAATGGGGTGGGATAGGAGGAGAGTCTAGACAGAGGGGTGGAGGAGACAGGAGGAATGGGGTGGGATAGGAGGAGAGTCAAGACAGAGGGGTGGAGGAGACCGGAGGAATGGGGTGGGATAGGAGGAGACTCAAGACAGAGGGGTGAAGGAGACAGGAGGAATGGGGTGGGATAGGAGGAGACTCAAGACAGAGGGGTGAAGGAGACAGGAGGAATGGGGTGGGATAGGAGGAGACTCAAGACAGAGGGGTGAAGGAGACAGGAGGAATGGGGTGGGATAGGAGGAGACTCAAGACAGAGGGGTGAAGGAGACAGGAGGAATGGGGTGGGATAGGAGGAGACTCAAGACAGAGGGGTGAAGGAGACAGGAGGAATGGGGTGGGATAGGAGGAGACTCAAGACAGAGGGGTGAAGGAGACAGGAGGAATGGGGTGGGATAGGAGGAGACTCAAGACAGAGGGGTGAAGGAGACAGGAGGAATGGGGTGGGATAGGAGGAGACTCAAGACAGAGGGGTGAAGGAGACAGGAGGAATGGGGTGGGATAGGAGGAGACTCAAGACAGAGGGGTGAAGGAGACAGGAGGAATGGGGTGGGATAGGAGGAGACTCAAGACAGAGGGGTGAAGGAGACAGGAGGAATGGGGTGGGATAGGAGGAGACTCAAGACAGAGGGGTGAAGGAGACAGGAGGAATGGGGTGGGATAAGAGGAGAGTCAAGACAGAGGGGTGAAGGAGACAGGAGGAATGGGGTGGGATAGGAGGAGAGTCTAGACAGAGGGGTGAAGGAGACAGGAGGAATGGGGTGGGATAGAAGGAGACTCAAGACAGAGGGGTGAAGGAGACAGGAGGAATGGGGTGGGATAGGAGGAGACTCAAGACAGAGGGGTGAAGGAGACAGGAGGAATGGGGTGGGATAGGAGGAGACTCAAGATAGAGTGGTGAAGGAGACAGGAGGAATGGGGTGGGATAGGAGGAGACTCAAGACAGAGGAGTGAAGGAGACAGGAGGAATGGGGTGGGATAGGAGGAGAGTCTAGACAGAGGGGTGAAGGAGACAGGAGGAATGGGGTGGGATAGGAGGAGAGTCATGACAGAGGGGTGAAGGAGACAGGAGGAATGGGGTGGGATAGGAGGAGACTCAAGACAGAGGGGTGAAGGAGACAGGAGGAATGGGGTGGGATAGGAGGAGACTCAAGACAGAGGGGTGAAGGAGACAGGAGGAATGGGGTGGGATAGGAGGAGACTCAAGACAGAGGGGTGAAGGAGACAGGAGGAATGGGGTGGGATAGGAGGAGAGTCTAGACAGAGGGGTGGAGGAGACAGGAGGAATGGGGTGGGATAGGAGGAGAGTCAAGACAGAGGGGTGGAGGAGACAGGAGGAATGGGGTGGGATAGGAGGAGAGTCTAGACAGAGGGGTGGAGGAGACAGGAGGAATGGGGTGGGATAGGAGGAGAGTCAAGACAGAGGGGTGAAGGAGACAGGAGGAATGGGGTGGGATAGGAGGAGACTCAAGATAGAGGGGTGAAGGAGACAGGAGGAATGGGGTGGGATAGGAGGAGACTCAAGACAGAGGGGTGAAGGAGACAGGAGGAATGGGGTGGGATAGGAGGAGAGTCTAGACAGAGGGGTGAAGGAGACAGGAGGAATGGGGTGGGATAGGAGGAGAGTCTAGACAGAGGGGTGAAGGAGACAGGAGGAATGGGGTGGGATAGGAGGAGAGTCATGACAGAGGGGTGAAGGAGACAGGAGGAATGGGGTGGGATAGGAGGAGACTCAAGACAGAGGGGTGAAGGAGACAGGAGGAATGGGGTGGGATAGGAGGAGACTCAAGACAGAGGGGTGAAGGAGACAGGAGGAATGGGGTGGGATAGGAGGAGACTCAAGACAGAGGGGTGAAGGAGACAGGAGGAATGGGGTGGGATAGGAGGAGACTCAAGACAGAGGGGTGAAGGAGACAGGAGGAATGGGGTGGGATAGGAGGAGAGTCTAGACAGAGGGGTGGAGGAGACAGGAGGAATGGGGTGGGATAGGAGGAGAGTCAAGACAGAGGGGTGGAGGAGACAGGAGGAATGGGGTGGGATAGGAGGAGACTCAAGACAGAGGGGTGAAGGAGACAGGAGGAATGGGGTGGGATAGGAGGAGACTCAAGACAGAGGGGTGAAGGAGACAGGAGGAATGGGGTGGGATAGGAGGAGACTCAAGACAGAGGGGTGAAGGAGACAGGAGGAATGGGGTGGGATAGGAGGAGACTCAAGACAGAGGGGTGGAGGAGACAGGAGGAATGTGGTGGGATAGGAGGAGACTCAAGACAGAGGGGTGAAGGAGACAGGAGGAATGGGGTGGGATAGGAGGAGACTCAAGACAGAGGGGTGAAGGAGACAGGAGGAATGGGGTGGGATAGGAGGAGACTCAAGACAGAGGGGTGAAGGAGACAGGAGGAATGGGGTGGGATAGGAGGAGACTCAAGACCGAGGGGGGAA
>NC_090727.1:72588594-72598594 GCF_036898095.1 Palaemon carinicauda | reverse complement strand
TATTATCATTATCATTATTATCATTATTATTATTATTATTATTATTTATATTATTATTATTGTAATCATTATTATTATTATTATCATTATTATTATTGTTGTTGTTGTTGTTTTTGTTGTTGTTATTACTATTATTATTATTATTATTATTATTATTTGAGCTACAACCCTAATTGGTAAAGCCGGATGCTATAAGCCCAAGGTTTCAACAGGGAAAAATAGCCCAGTGAGGAAAGGAAATAAGGAAAGAAATACAGACATAATTTTTATCTTTAATGAAGATGAAAATAGCAATCCTTTTTCGAAAGCTTTAAAGGTCGCTCATGAATGGCAGAGGCAAGGGACAGTGACAATGCTCTAGAGACTGATCATATATACAAGAGATCAGCGCCCAAAGCCCTTGCCACCCAAGCTATGACCAGGGAGGGCCAGGGAATGGCTACTGATGACTCAGCAGGAAAATCTACAGGCTTCTCCCAAACTTCACATCCTTGGATCACAAGGATACTGAGGCTGCAGAAACTAAGAGAAATTAGCGAGCTTGAGTTTGTCTCGAACCCCAGCCCAGTAATCACCAGGCAAGGACGTTTTCAATAGGATATCACAAACCTTACAGCTTATATATATATATATATATATATATATATATATATATATATATATATATATATGTTTGTATATATATATATATATATATATATATATATATATATATATATATACATATATATAAGGAGTACTTCTATGAAAATATAGATTTGATACAATCGAAAAAGGTCACATTTAAACTACATATATTTATATACAAATCAGTATCTGAATAAAGGCGCAGTTACAAGGATATGTCGTTTATAAATACTCTTGAAAGATTCAGTTTTAATTTCCGTAAAAAGAAAAAAAAAAAGTTTTGAGAATAGTAACACTTGGAAAATGTAATACCACCATCGACTGTAATCTGGGTTGATGCTTCAAATTGTAACACAATCTAAATTCTATATATATATATATGAAACCCCTGAGTGTTTGAATAATGTCTATTAATATCCTGCCTTCTTAGAATAGAGAAAAGTCTGGTATAATTCAAACGATGGCTGGAATGGATAGAAAAAGTAATTACTGGAAATTAATTCTATTTATACACATATGACATCCTACCTCTTCTATAGGTTACAACACTTTAATAGAGAGAGAGAGAGAGAGAGAGAGAGAGAGAGAGAGAGAGAGAGAGAGAGAGAGAGAGAGAGAGAGAGAGAGAGAGAGAGAGAGATACTCCCTCCACTTTCTGTATGTTTCAATAATCGCTTCGAATACTAGAAATGATAAAGGAATCCGTTCGTCACTTGATGAGAGGAGACTGAATATTCATAGCACCGGCGTTGGAACACCTGCCTCAAATATTCAGTCAGGTTACATTTGTCATGCAGCTGTCCATTGCTGAGTCCATTTGATGAAATGGTAAATTTTGTTCAAAATGAATACTGCAATACATTTGAACATCTTCTTGCTTATTTTAATGTTGGTACTGTTCTTAGAAGTTTTTTTTCCTTGTTTACTTTCCTCACTGGGCTATTTTACCTGTTGGGACCGCTGTGCTTATTTTAATGTTGGTACTGTTCTTAGAAGATTTTAGTTTTCCTTGTTTCCTTTCCTCACTGGGCTATTTTTCCTGTTGGAGCCCCCTGGGCTTGTAGCGTCCTGCTTTTCCAATTAGGGTTGTAGCCTAGCAAGTAATAATATTAATAATAAGCAATAAGCCTCACTTGTTTTAAATTTTGGTACTGTTCTTAAGATATTCTATTTTTCCTTGTTTCCTTTCCTCACTGGGCTATTTTCCCTGTTGGGTCCCCTGGGCTTCTAGCGTCCTGCCTTTCCAACTAGGGTTGTAGCTTAGTAAGTAATAATATTAATAATAAGCAATAAGCCTCACTTGTTTCAAATTTTGGCACTGTTTTTGAAATATTTTATTTTTCCTTGTTTCCTTTCCTCACTGAGCTGTTTCCCTTGTTGGAGCCCCTGGGCTTATAGCGTCCTGCTTTTCCAACTAGGGTTGTAGCTTAGCAAGTAATAATATTAATAATAATAAGCAATAAGACTCACTTGCTTCAAAATTAACTAGAGGGGCACTCAGTTGAGCGCAGACCTCCGAGGCGGCAGCTTATTTCTCGACCTTCTGCTCGACCATGACCTTGAAATTCAACCTTGACCTTCCAAAATTTAGTAGTTTCCAGCCTTTTACATAACAGTTAATACCTGCAAGTTTCATTAAAGGTTTAAAGGTATAAAAGTAGCTAATGAATGGCAGAGGCAAGGGACAGTGACATTACTCTATAAAGCAGGACAATGCCCTAAACACTGACCATATCTACATATGATCAGCGCCCAAGCCCCTCTCCACCCAAGCTAGGACCATCGAGGGTCAGGCAATGGCTGCTGATGACTCCGCAGATAGACCTATAGTCTCTCCCAAACACCCACCCCCTTCCTTAGCTCACAAGGATGGTGAGGTTGTAGCGACCAAAAGAACTAAAAACGAGTTTGAGCGGGACTCGAACCCCAGTCTGGCGTTCACCAGTCAGGGACGTTACGACATCAGTCACCACAACCTTTTTTGATGAAATGGTATTTATGTTCAAAGCGAACATTACAATACATTAGAACATCATCTTGCTTATAGGCAATGAGACTCACTTGTTTTAAAATCAACTAGAGGGACACTCAGTAGAGCGCAGACTTCCGAGGCGGCAGCTTATTTCTGGACCTTTTGCTCAACCATGACCTACCTTTGACCTTCAAAAATGTAATCATTTCCAGCTTTTTACATACAGTTAATCCCTGCAAGTTTCATGACGCGATGATTTAAATTGTAGTCAGGAAGCTGTCTACATACAAACACACGCACACAAACAGAAGGTAAAACATAACCTCCTTCCAACTTCGTTAGCGGAGGTAATAACGCAACGCTGGCTAGTACAGTGGTACAGTGGTAACGTGTTCGCCTAGCATTCACATGTCAGCAGATAGATCCCAGCCCGTTACCTTGAGTTGGAGAGAGAGAGAGAGAGAGAGAGAGAGAGAGAGAGAGAGAGAGAGAGAGAGAAAGAGAGAGAGAGAGAGAGAGAGAGAGAGAGAGAGTGAGAGAGAGAGAGAGAACACAATAACGAAAATTACCTCAAATTCGTTATCAATCGAAAGTCAATGAAACAATACATCTATGAAAAATCTTTACGTATTATATCTGGCATTAATGTATGACATAAATTATTAAATTAAATGTCACAGAATGAATAACCAAATTAAGAATGTATCCTTCCCACAAAATTATTTACCAGACCTTTGATAAAAACTTTTCAGGGGAGAGGTAGGACCAACAACTCTCTCAGAGAGAGAGAGAGAGAGAGAGAGAGAGAGAGAGAGAGAGAGAGAGAGAGAGAGAGAGAGAGAGAGAGGACACAATAACGAAAATGACCTAAATTTTTTATTATCGAAAGTCAATGAAATAATACATCAATGAATTTAGCATTTGGTATAACATGAATCGTTATATTAAATGTCATAGATTTAATAACTAAATTACCAAGGTATCCCTCCCACAAAATTATTTACCAGACCTTTTGATAAAAACTTTCCAGGGGAGAGGTGGGACCAACAACTAGTCTATGGCTTGTGGATTCTCATATACTCTCGAACTTTATCCATAAATTTCACGATGAGGATATTACTGTTTGTAAAATTATCCATTTAGCTCAGTATCATTCCCATTCTCTATGATCTATGGATGGAGGGAAGGAGGGGAGAAAGAGAGGAAGATATAAGATCAAAAAAGGAAATTAGGTTAGATCGAGGATGTCGAACAAAGAGATGGAAGCTGAAAAATTACTTTGATAATATTTCGGTAGAGTCCCACCCAGCGCCATTAGCTTGCCAATACATAGAATCTTGAAGCTTTTCTTTTTTCGCGAGCGAAGCGAGCGCACGGCGGAGCAAAACCATTAGTTTTCAGTAATATTTCGATGGTGTAATGGTTTTTCCTCAGTCGTGAGCTCGCTTCGCTAGCGGCGCCATTACCGCTTACCAATACATAGAATCTTGAAGCATTTCTTTTTTCGCGAGCGAAGCGAGCGCACGGCGGAGCAAAAACATTAGATTTCAGTAATATTTCGATAGTGTACGTAATGGTTTTTCCTCAGTCGTGAGCTCGCTTCGCTAGCGAAAAAGCAAGCATCGAGCTCCTATGCACTGGCAAGCGGTAATGGCGCTGGGTGGGACTCTACCGAAATATTACCCTTCTCTTTTGAAAAGATTATATTTTCAGAGTTGGACGAGAGCCCGCATACAAGATAAGGTCATCCGTCAAGAGTTGAATAAAAGATCACTTTACAGCTGCATGGATCAGTAATGAACCTTTTTATGGGGCAATCTCGTTCTATTATAGTTTTAAAGGCCGCTCATGAATTAGTGAATTAGGGTTAGTGATATTGCCCTATCAAGCAGGACAGTGCCCTAGAGACTGACCATATGATCAGCACCCAAGCCCCCTCTCCATCCAAGCTAGGACCAAGGAGGGCCAGGCAATGGCTGCTAATGACTCAGCAGATAGACCTATGGGCTCCCCCAAACCACCCATCCCTAGCTCAACGACCAAAGAAACTAACTAGTTTGAGAGGGACTCGAACCCCAGTCTCGCGTTCACCAGTCAGGGACGTTATCACATCAGCCACGACCACCCTATTCCATTTTCTAAATGGAATAATGATTTATTATATGCATCTGTGTATCGATTTAAAATTTCCGACATAGTTTTGATTTAAAGATAAAGTTAAGTGATATTTTTCCATTACGAAAAAATATCTATTTAAAAATGGCTCAGATGAGAGATGAGGTGGGCGGGGCTAAACACAGGCACTCACAGCGCAGTAAGGGTATGACCAGGTGCCCGTCCTAAGAGCGAGGTGTACCAAGAAATCCTGTGTCCATCTGTATTAAGTAAAGAAATTTTTTTTTTGTACTGTACATCTTAATGATGGTAAAAATACCTCTACTGTTGTTTTGTTATTACGTTAAGTTGTTAAATGCATCGTATATCTCGACAGTGTTTCCCGAATTTACAAAGGAAGTCTTATTTGCATAGATATTAAAATTCTGTCTTGGAGTTTTGGTAACAATGACGTGGTATTGTATTCACTAATAATTATTCAGGAAATTTATCATATATATTTATATATATACATATATATATATATATATATATATATATATACTGTATACCTCTATATATATATATATATACTGTATACCTCTATATATATATATATATATATATATATATATATATATATGTGTGTGTGTGTGTGTGTGTGTGTGTGTGTATATTCAATATATACAGTACATATATATATACATATATACATATATATATATATATATATATATATATATATATATATATATATATATATATATACATATACACACATATAACGATACTCATTTATTGGAAAGGCTTCCGATTTATCAACTCCGCTAACGAAGTTGGGAGAAGGTTATGTTTTACCCTCTGTTTGTGGGTTTGTTTAATATGTCTTTGCGAACCGCTTCCTGGCTACAATTTTAATCGTAGAGTAATGAAACTTGCAGGGATTAACTGTTATGTAAAAAGATGGAAATGATTAAATTTTGAAACGTCAAGGTCAAAGGTCAGGATCACGGTCAAGCAAAATGTCCAATTCACGTAATCAGCCATAAGTTAGGACATCATTGTAAGACTACAAACTTGGTTCATATTTAAGTCTATGGAAATCCACACTAATTAATAAATGTTAAGGTCAAAGGTCAAGGTCAAGGTCGAGCAAATGGTCGAGAAATAAGCTGCAGCGGCGGAGAGCTAGGCTCTACTGAATTCCCCTCTAGTATATATTAAGAACTATCCAGTGAGGAAAGGAAATAAAAAAAACTAATAATTAATGTATAATACTTCAAGATCAGTAAATAAAAAAAATCTATCATATATAAACTATTGAGAAAGACATGTCAGTAACCTTCTCAACATAAAAATATCTGCGTACGAATATTCTTAAAAAATATATAAAATAATATATTTACGGTAAGGGATATTTAGGATAAATCATCAATTTCTTAGCGCTGGTGAATTTTTTCTCCTGGTTTGAGTTAGGTATTGGATTGGTGGAAGGTTTGGGATTGAAAAAGGATAAAAAAAAATTACGAACCAGAATTTAAAAACCACAACATAACACGACAATTTACAAAACTTCCACTGGAATAGAATTTCTCTGGAAAATGAACTCACGTCAAATGCTGTGGTAATAGCGAAAGCCACTTTCAGAAATGAGAGAGAGAGAGAGAGAGAGAGAGAGAGAGAGAGAGAGAGAGAGAGAGAGAACGCTCACAAGATGCATTGAGAATTCTACAAAAAAGGCATTTTGACCTAGAGCAATGAATGGTATTATAATCATTTGCTCTCTCTCTCTCTCTCTCTCTCTCTCTCTCTCTCTCTCTCTCTCTCTCTCTGAATGAATTTTGATTATAAAGGCACCTTGACCCTAAGAAATAAACGATATTGTGAAAATGCGCTCTCTCTCTCTCTCTCTCTCTCTCTCTCTCTCTCTGCAGGATGAATTTTGACAAAATAGGCATTTTGAACATGTGAAATGAACGGTATTGAAGAATCTCTCTCTCTCTCTCTCTCTCTCTCTCTCTCTCTCTCTCTCTCTCTCTCCCCCACGATGAATTTTGTATCAGTTTTCCGAAAGCAAACAGAATAACATTGAACACTGTAGAAATTCCAGAGTACTGGCCATTTCTCTGCCTATTTTGAAAATTAAAAATATCCATAATTTCAAAATCGACTGAGCCCTCAGCTATATAACATGAAACACAAAATATATAAAACAGTTTTTTTTTTTTTTTTTTTTTTTCATGGCCATGGGCTCCACGTTAATAATCCAGTCATGTCGAAATAGTATTTGTTTCTGAAATTGAAACAGCTCATTACAAAACTATGCATTTACAGGTTAAAAAAAAGAAGAAAAAAAATTCCGTTTTTAATTAATTTAAAATATGAACACTGGTATGGATTAGATACTAATTCCTGTTAGATCTGAATGAAAGTAATGCTATTAAAGTAGCATTTCAGATTCCCGACACATGCACGCACGCACACACGCACACGCACACACACACACATATATATATATATATATATATATATATATATACTATTATTATTATTATTATTATTATTATTATTATTATTATTATTATTATTATTATTATTATTAGCTAAGCTACAATCCAAGTTGGAAAAGCAGGAAGCTATAAGCCCAAGGGCTACAACAAGGATAAATAGCTCATTGATGAAAGGATATACGGGAATAAATTAACGATATGAGAAATAATGAACAATTAAAATAAAATATTTCAAAAACAATAACAACATCAAAACAGATATTTCATATATAAACTATATAAAAAGACTTATATCAGCCTGTCCAACATAATTCCATTTGCTGCAAGTTTCAACGTTTGAACTGGTGCTTTCTGATGCTGTTAAGTGGGAAAATTGTGGCCGTAAACCAATAAATATAATTTGAAAACAAAATAAAAACTCGTATGAGAGAAATGACCAACAGTAATCCTTTACGAAAAGGTCAAATTTAAAAGGTCAAAGTTCAAAGTATGATCAGATTAACTAATGAAGAATGATGCATTTTTCTCATATGAAAGAGAGAGAGAGAGAGAGAGAGAGAGAGAGAGAGAGAGAGAGAGAGAGAGAGAGAGAGAGAGAGAGAGAGACTGTTAATAAACTGGCTAAAATCAAATAATTCAAAGTGTCACAGTAATTGTACGAAGGAGAAGATTTCGTTAGAGAGAGAGAGAGAGAGAGAGAGAGAGAGAGAGAGAGAGAGAGAGAGAGAGAGAGGAGAGAGAGAGAGAGAGAGAGAGAGAGAGAGAACTAAAGTACTATAAACCCAATTTGAAAACGAAATTGGTATAGCAAGTACATACAAAATAATTACAGAAGAAAACCCAGGGAGTGTCAGAGAACATTTGAAACAAAGATGGAAGCGGCATTATTATTATTATTATTTTTATTATTATTATTATTATTACTACTACTACTACTACTACTACTACTACTACTACTACTACTACTACTACTAATACTACTACTACTACTACTATTAGTATTATTATCTCAGTTACAAGCCCAGTTGGAAAAGCAGGATGATATAAGCCCAAGGGTTCCAACATGGAAAAAAAGCCCAGAAAAGGAAAATAAGGAAACAAATCTACAATATAAAATATCTAAAGATCTGTAACAACATTAAAATACGTCTGACATAACCTTTAAAGAGAGACTTATGTCAACCTGCTCAACATAAAAGCATTCTCTGCAAGGTTGACCTTCTGAATAGCAAAACATACATTTTGTGGATTATGAAGCTCAGAAGAAAGGAGATTATTATAAAATGCAAGAAACAAATCTACGATACAAAATATCTAAAGATCTGTAACAACATTAAAATACGTCTGATATAACCTTTAAAGAGAGACTTATGTCAACCTGCTCAACATAAAAGCATTCTCTGCAAGGTTGACCTTCTGAATAGCAAAACATACATTTTGTGGATTATGAAGCTCAGAAGAAAGGAGATTGTTAGAAAATGCAAAGAGCGAAAATCCCAGAAAGGCGAAAAATGCTTTTGAAGTTTTCGTCAGAGACGGAGAGATTTCAAAGCAAATGGGACATTCTTGGAAACATGATATGAACCTTTGCTGTGCCATTTGTGAATATTCATATTACTGTGAAAAGTATGTCAACAACTTTTCTTTAGAATTGCATTTTCGTGTGACGCATTACCACTCCATTTTTACCTTTGATGACATTTTCCACAACGCTAGACTTTCCACTGTTGAGTGCCAACACTTGTAAACAAGCTTTGAGAGACTCAAGTCATGAATCAAATATCATCTATTGCCTCAAAATTTTGTCACATGAAATTATACAGTAAATTTAATTAATTTGAAGCCCTATCATATATCCTCTTAAAACTTTGAGTCACATGAAATTATATTGTAAATTTAAACAATTTGAAGATACTACATATCCTCAAAAAATTTTGAGTCACATGTAATTATATTGTAAATTTAAACAATTTGAAGCACTATCATATATCCTCTTAAAATTTTGAGTCCCATGAAATTATATTGTAAGTTTAAACAATTTGAAGCACTATCATATATCCTCTTTAAAATTTTGAGTCACATGAAATTATATTGTAAATTTAAACAATTTGAAGCACTATCATATATCCTCTCAAAATTTTGAGTCACATGAAATTATATTGTAAATTTAACCAATTTGAAGATACTACATATCCTCTCAAAATTTTGAGTCCCCTAAAATTATGTTGTAAATTTAAACAATTTGAAGCACTATCATATATCCTCTTAAAACTTTGAGTCACAAGAAATTATATTGTAAGTTTAAACAATTTGAAGATACTATTAAATATCCTCTTAAAATTTTGCGTCCCATGAAATTATATTGTAAGTTTAAACAATTTGAAGATACTATTAAATATCCTCTTAAAATTTTGAGTCACATGAAATTATATTGAAAATTTAACCAATTTGAAGCACTATTATATATCCTCTCAAAGTTTGGAGTCACATGAAATTATATTGTAAATCTAAACAATTTGAAGCACTATCATATATCCTCTCAAAGTTTGGAGTCACATGAAATTATATTGTAAATTTAAACAATTTGAAGATACTATCTTATATCTTCTCAAAATTTTGAGTCCCATGAAATTATATTGTAAATTTAAACAATTTGAAGCACTATCATATATCCTCTTAAAATTTTGAGTCCCATGAAATTATATTGTAAATTTAAACAATTTGAAGCACTATCATATATCCACTCAAAGTTTGGAGTCAAAAGAAATTATATTGTAAATTTAAACAATTTGAAGAA
>NC_090727.1:72538594-72583594 GCF_036898095.1 Palaemon carinicauda | reverse complement strand
TTAAACACTGAAACTATCAAAAATGACATCACGCTACAATACAGACTACCAAGAAAAAGACGTACTGTAACTTAGGAAATTCTTGAAAAAAGTTCTCAAGATCTTTTTAAACATTTTAACCTTTACACTTAAATGGCAAATTACGAGACAAACCCGTAGTCATTTTAACCAGATCCACTTTGAATGCATTGTCTATCATTTAATCTCTTTCTTTTAATCAAATTATCTAAGAGTTTTTTTTCACTCGAACTAATGGGCATTGATAAATATTTATATCAAATTAATTTCTAACAACATAAAGTTTGCAAAATACAACTAGCTTCCTTAAAATTTGATAAAATTATTCAAATTATCATTATTATTATTATTATTATTATTATTATTATTATTATTATTACTTGTTAAGCTACAACACTAGTTGGAAAAGCAGGATGCTGTAAGCATAAAAATAATTAATTGTTGGAAACGTCTCTGCCTGGCAATTGGTTAGGCAGGAGTTCGAGACACGTTCAAGCACGATTAGGGGAGTCAACAAGTCTATTTGCTCAGTCCTCAGCAGCCACTCCCTGGCCCTCCCTGGTCCTAATTTGATGGAGAGGAGGTTTGGGTGCTGATCATACGTGTATATGGTCAGTCTCTGGGGCATTACACCTAGCTATTGACTTTGCTATTCATGAGTGACCTTTAAACTAAAAATACATTTAAAAAAAACAAATGTTTATATCAAATTTCAAGGGCGACCTTCAGACTTTTAAACTCAAAACATATTTCAAAACACCAACCAAGAAATGTCTATATCAAATTTCAAGATCGACCTTTATACATTTAAACTCAAAACATATTTCAAAAACTAACCCAGAAATGTCTATATCAAATTTCATGAGAGACCTTTAAACCTTTAAACTCAAAACATATTTTAACAAACCAACTCAGAAATGTCTATATAAAATTTCAAGATCGACCTTTAAACCTTTAAACTCAAAACATATTTCAAAAACTAACCCAGAAATGTCAATATCAAATTTCAAGATCGACCTTTATACCTTAAAACTCAAAACATGTTTCAAAAACTAACCCAGAAATGCCTGTATCAAATTTCATGAGCGACCTTTAAACCTTTAAACTCAAAGCATATTCAGAAAAAAACAACCCAGAAATGTCTGTATCAAATTTCATGAGAGACCTTTAAACCTTTAAACTCAAAGCATATTCAGAAAAAAACAACCCAGAAATGTCTGTATCAAATTTCATGAGCGACCTTTAAACCTTTAAACTCAAAGCATATTCAGAAAAAAACAACCCAGAAATGTCTGTATCAAATTTCATGAGCGACCTTTAAACCTTTAAACTCAAAGCATATTCAGAAAAAAACAACCCAGAAATGTCTGTATCAAATTTCATGAGCGACCTTTAAACCTTTAAACTCAAAGCATATTCAGAAAAAAACAACCCAGAAATGCCTGTATCAAATTTCATGAGCGACCTTTAAACCTTTAAACTCAAAGCATATTCAGAAAAAAACAACCCAGAAATGCCTGTATCAAATTTCATGAGCGACCTTTAAACCTTTAAACTCAAAGCATATTCAGAAAAAAACAACCCAGAAATGCCTGTATCAAATTTCATGAGCGACCTTTAAACCTTTAAACTCAAAGCATATTCAGAAAAAAACAACCCAGAAATGCCTGTATCAAATTTCATGAGCGACCTTTAAACCTTTAAACTCAAAGCATATTCAGAAAAAAACAACCCAGAAATGCCTGTATCAAATTTCATGAGCGACCTTTAAACCTTTAAACTCAAAGCATATTCAGAAAAAAACAACCCAGAAATGCCTGTATCAAATTTCATGAGCGACCTTTAAACCTTTAAACTCAAAGCATATTCAGAAAAAAACAACCCAGAAATGCCTGTATCAAATTTCATGAGCGACCTTTAAACCTTTAAACTCAAAGCATATTCAGAAAAAAACAACCCAGAAATGCCTGTATCAAATTTCATGAGCGACCTTTAAACCTTTAAACTCAAAGCATATTCAGAAAAAAACAACCCAGAAATGCCTGTATCAAATTTCATGAGCGACCTTTAAACCTTTAAACTCAAAGCATATTCAGAAAAAAACAACCCAGAAATGTCTGTATCAAATTTCATGAGCTACCTTTAAACCTTTAAACTCAAAGCATATTCAGAAAAAAACAACCCAGAAATGTCTATATCAAATTTCAAGATCGACCTTTAAACCTTTAAACTCAAAACATATTTCAAAAACTAACCCAGAAATGTCAATATCAAATTTCAAGATCGACCTTTATACCTTAAAACTCAAAACATGTTTCAAAAACTAACCCAGAAATGCCTGTATCAAATTTCATGAGCGACCTTTAAACCTTTAAACTCAAAGCATATTCAGAAAAAAACAACCCAGAAATGTCTGTATCAAATTTCATGAGCGACCTTTAAACCTTTAAACTCAAAGCATATTCAGAAAAAAACAACCCAGCAATGCCTGTATCAAATTTCATGAGCGACCTTTAAACCTTTAAACTCAAAGCATATTCAGAAAAAAACAACCCAGCAATGCCTGTATCAAATTTCATGAGCGACCTTTAAACCTTTAAACTCAAAGCATATTCAGAAAAAAACAACCCAGCAATGCCTGTATCAAATTTCATGAGCGACCTTTAAACCTTTAAACTCAAAGCATATTCAGAAAAAAACAACCCAGCAATGCCTGTATCAAATTTCATGAGCGACCTTTAAACCTTTAAACTCAAAGCATATTCAGAAAAAAACAACCCAGAAATGCCTGTATCAAATTTCATGAGCGACCTTTAAACCTTTAAACTCAAAGCATATTCAGAAAAAAACAACCCAGAAATGCCTGTATCAAATTTCATGAGCGACCTTTAAACCTTTAAACTCAAAGCACATTCAGAAAAAAACAACCCAGAAATGCCTGTGTCAAATTTCATGAGCGACCTTTAAACCTTTAAACTCAAAGCACATTCAGAAAAAAACAACCCAGAAATGCCTGTGTCAAATTTCATGAGCGACCTTTAAACCTTTAAACTCAAAGCATATTCAGAAAAAAACAACCCAGAAATGCCTGTGTCAAATTTCATGAGCGACCTTTAAACCTTTAAACTCAAAGCATATTCAGAAAAAAACAACCCAGAAATGCCTGTGTCAAATTTCATGAGCGACCTTTAAACCTTTAAACTCAAAGCATATTCAGAAAAAAACAACCCAGAAATGCCTGTGTCAAATTTCATGAGCGACCTTTAAACCTTTAAACTCAAAGCATATTCAGAAAAAAACAACCCAGAAATGCCTGTGTCAAATTTCATGAGCGACCTTTAAACCTTTAAACTCAAAGCATATTCAGAAAAAAACAACCCAGAAATGCCTGTGTCAAATTTCATGAGCGACCTTTAAACCTTTAAACTCAAAGCATATTCAGAAAAAAACAACCCAGAAATGCCTGTGTCAAATTTCATGAGCGACCTTTAAACCTTTAAACTCAAAGCATATTCAGAAAAAAACAACCCAGAAATGCCTGTGTCAAATTTCATGAGCGACCTTTAAACCTTTAAACTCAAAGCATATTCAGAAAAAAACAACCCAGAAATGCCTGTGTCAAATTTCATGAGCGACCTTTAAACCTTTAAACTCAAAGCATATTCAGAAAAAAACAACCCAGAAATGCCTGTGTCAAATTTCATGAGCGACCTTTAAACCTTTAAACTCAAAGCATATTCAGAAAAAAACAACCCAGAAATGCCTGTGTCAAATTTCATGAGCGACCTTTAAACCTTTAAACTCAAAGCATATTCAGAAAAAAACAACCCAGAAATGCCTGTGTCAAATTTCATGAGCGACCTTTAAACCTTTAAACTCAAAGCATATTCAGAAAAAAACAACCCAGAAATGCCTGTGTCAAATTTCATGAGCGACCTTTAAACCTTTAAACTCAAAGCATATTCAGAAAAAAACAACCCAGAAATGCCTGTGTCAAATTTCATGAGCGACCTTTAAACCTTTAAACTCAAAGCATATTCAGAAAAAAACAACCCAGAAATGCCTGTGTCAAATTTCATGAGCGACCTTTAAACCTTTAAACTCAAAGCATATTCAGAAAAAAACAACCCAGAAATGCCTGTATCAAATTTCATGAGCGACCTTTAAACCTTTAAACTCAAAGCATATTCCGAAAAAAACAACCCAGAAATGCCTGTGTCAAATTTCATGAGCGACCTTTAAACCTTTAAACTCAAAGCATATTCCGAAAAAAACAACCCAGAAATGCCTGTATCAAATTTCATGAGCGACCTTTAAACCTTTAAACTCAAAGCATATTCCGAAAAAAACAACCCAGAAATGCCTGTATCAAATTTCATGAGCGACCTTTAAACCTTTAAACTCAAAGCATATTCCGAAAAAAACAACCCAGAAATGCCTGTATCAAATTTCATGAGCAACCTTTAAACCTTTAAACTCAAAGCATATTCCGAAAAAAACAACCCAGAAATGCCTGTATCAAATTTCATGAGCGACCTTTAAACCTTTAAACTCAAAGCATATTCCGAAAAAAACAACCCAGAAATGCCTGTATCAAATTTCATGAGCGACCTTTAAACCTTTAAACTCAAAGCATATTCCGAAAAAAACAACCCAGAAATGCCTGTATCAAATTTCATGAGAGACCTTTAAACCTTTAAACTCAAAGCATATTCAGAAAAAAACAACCCAGAAATGTCTATATCAAATTTCAAGATCGACCTTTAAACCTTTAAACTCAAAACATATTTCAAAAACTAACCCAGAAATGTCAATATCAAATTTCAAGATCGACCTTTATACCTTAAAACTCAAAACATGTTTCAAAAACTAACCCAGAAATGCCTGTATCAAATTTCATGAGCGACCTTTAAACCTTTAAACTCAAAGCATATTCAGAAAAAAACAACCCAGAAATGTCTATATCAAATTTCATGAGAGACCTTTAAACCTTTAAACTCAAAGCATATTTAGAAAAAACAACCCAGAAATGTCTATATAAAATTTCAAGATCGACCTTTAAACCTTTAAACTCAAAACATATTTCAAAAACTAACCCAGAAATGTCAATATCAAATTTCAAGATCGACCTTTATACCTTAAAACTCAAAACATGTTTCAAAAACTAACCCAGAAATGCCTGTATCAAATTTCATGAGCGACCTTTAAACCTTTAAACTCAAAGCATATTCAGAAAAAAACAACCCAGAAATGTCTATATCAAATTTCATGAGAGACCTTTAAACCTTTAAACTCAAAGCATATTCAGAAAAAAACAACCCAGAAATGTCTATATCAAATTTCATGAGCGACCTTTAAACCTTTAAACTCAAAGCATATTTAGAAAAAACAACCCAGAAATGTCTATATCAAATTCCAAGAGCAACCTTTAAACTCAAAACATGTTTCAAAAACTAACCCAGAAATGTCTATATCAAATTCCAAGAGCAACCTTTAAACTCAAAACATGTTTCAAAAACTAACCCAGAAATGTCTATATCAAATTCCAAGAGCAACCTTTAAACTCAAAACATGTTTCAAAAACTAACCCAGAAATGTCTATATCAAATTCCAAGAGCAACCTTTAAACTCAAAACATGTTTCAAAAACTAACCCAGAAATGTCTATATCAAATTCCAAGAACAACCTTTAAACTCAAAACATATTTCAACAAACCAACTCAGAAATGTCTATTTCAAATTTCAAGAGCGACCTTTGAACCTTTAAACTCAAAGCATATTTAGAAAAAATAACCCAAAAATGTCAATATAAAATTTCATGAGCGACCTTTAAACTTTTAAACTCAAAAAAACTAACCCAGAAATGTCTATATAAAATTTCAAGAGCGACCTTTAAACCTTTAAACTCAAAGCATATTTAAAAAAAACAACCCAGAAATGTGTATATCAAATTTCAAGATCGACCTTTATACCTTTAAACTCAAAGCCTATTTAGAAAAAAAAAAAAAACAAGAAATGTCTATATCAAATTTCATGAGCGACCTTTAAACCTTTAAACTCAAAACATATTTAAAAAAACCAACACAGAAATTTCTATATCAAATTTCATGAGCGACCTTTATACCTTTAAACTCAAAGCATATTTAGGAAAAAAAATGTCTATATCAAATTTCCTGAGCGACCTTTAAACTCAAAACATATTTAAAAAACGAACCCAGAAATATCTATATCAAATTTCGTGAGCGACCTTCAAATCTTCAAGCTCAAAGCATAGGCCTATTCAAAGAAAAATGTTATTTTCATTAGTAAAATAAATTTTTGAATATACTTACCCGATAATCATGTAGCTGTCAACTCAGTTGCCCGACAGAATTCTACGGAAGGGATACGCCAGCGATCGCTATACAAGAGGGGGGTGTACTCACAAGTGCCACCTGTGGCCAGGTACTGCAGTACTTCTTGTTGACACCACTTCAATTTTTCCTCGGTCCACTGGTTCTATGGGGAGGAAGGGTGGGTCAATTAAATCATGATTATCGGGTAAGTATATTCAAAAATTTATTTTACTAATGAAAATAACATTTTTCAATATTAAACTTACCCGATAATCATGTAGCTGATTCACACCCAGGGAGGTGGGTGAAAACCAGTGTACATGTATATCAAGAAGCTAAGTATCTCGTATTTCATATTATCAGTTATTCAAAATAACAATGAAATTACAAGTACCTGGTAAGGAAGTCGACTTGAGCCATTACTCTGCCTTAAATAAGTTCGTCTTCCTTACTGAGCGCAGCGTTCCTCTTAGGAGGCTGAACAACTCTAAGGTGCTGAAGTATCAAGGGCTGCAACCCATACTAAAGGACCTCATCACAACCTTTAACCTCGGCGCTTCTCAAGAAAGAATTGACCACCCGCCAAATCAACAAGGATGTGGAAGGCTTCTTAGCCGACCGTACAACCCATAAAAAGTATTCAAGAGAAAGGTTAAAAGGTTATGGGATTATGGGAATGTAGTGGCTGAGCCCTCGCCTACTACTGCATTCGTTGCTACGAATGGTCCCAGGGTGTAGCAGTACTCGTAAAGAGACTGGACATCTTTGAGATAGAATGATGCGAACACTGACTTGCTTCTCCAATAGGTTGCATCCATAACACTCTGCAGAGAATGGCTCTGTTTGAAGGCCACTGAAGTAGCCACAGCTCCCACTTCATGTGTCCTTACCTTCAGCAAAGCAAGGTCTTCTTCCTTCAGATGAGAATGTGCTTCCCTAATCAGAAGCCTGAATAGTAAGAAACTGAGTTCTTAGAACTTGGAAAAGAAGGTTTCTTGATAGCACACCATAAGGCTTCTGATTGTCCTCGTAAAGGTTAAGACCTTTTTAGATAGTACCTAAGAGCTCTAACTGGGCAAAGTACTCTCTCCAGTTCATTCCCCACCAAGTTGGACAGGCTTGGGATCTCGAACGACTTAGGCCAAGGACGTGAAGGAAGCTCGTTTAGCAAAAACCGAGCTGCAAGGAACATGTAGCCGTTTCAGATGTGAAAACAATGATCCTGCTGAAGGCGTGGATCTCACTTACTCTTTTAGCTGTTGTCAAGCACACGAGGAAAAGAGTTTTTAATGTGAGGTCCTAAAAAGAGGCTGATTGGAGAGGTTCAAATCTTGATGACATAAGGAACCTTAGGACCACATCTAGATTCCAGCCTGGAGTGGACAACCGACGTTCCTTTGAGGTCTCAAAAGACCTAGGGAGGTCCCGTAGATCTTTGTTGGTGGAAAGATCCAAGCCTCTGTGGCGGAAAACCGCTGCCAACATACTTCTGTAACCCTTGATCGTAGGAGCTGAAAGGGATCTTACTTTCCTTAGATATAACAGGAAGTCAGCAATCTGGGATACAGTGGTACTGGTTGAGGAAACTGTATTGGTCTTGTACCAGCTACGGAAGACTTCCCCTTGAGACTGATAGATTCTGAGAGTGGATGTTCTCCTTGCTTTGGCAATCGCTCTGGCTGCCTCCTTCGAAAAGCCCCTAGCTCTTGAGAGTCTTTCGAAAGTCTGAAGGCAGTCAGACGAAGAGCGTGGAGGTTTGGGTGTACCTTCTTTACGTGAGGTAGACGTAGAAGGTTCACTCCTAGAGGAAGAGTCCTGGGAATGTCGACCAGCCATTGCAGTACCTCTAAGAACCATTCTATCGCGGGTCAGAGCGGAGCCAACCAACGTCAGCCGTGTCCCTTTGCGAGAGGAGAACTTCTGAAGTACCCTGTTGACAATCTTGAACGGCGGGAATGCATACAGGTCGAGATGGAACCAATCCAGCAGAAAAGCATCCACGTGAACTGCTGCTGGGTCTGGAATCGGAGAACAATACAACAGGAGTCTCTAGGTTATCGAGGTAGCGAACAGATCTATGGTTGGCTGACCCCACAGGGCCCAAAGTCTGCTGCAAACATTCTTGTGAAGGGTCCACTCTGTGGGGATGACCTGACCCTTCCGGCTGAGGTGATCTGCCATGACATTCATACCGCCCTGAATGAACCTCGTTACCAGCGTGAGCTTTCGATCTTTTAGACCAGATGAGGAGGTCCCTTGCGATCTAGAACAACTTCACGAAAGAGTCCCTCCCTGCTTGAAGATGTAAGCCAGGGCTGTGGTGTTGTCAGAGTCCACCTCCACCACTTTGTTAAGCTGGAGGGACTTGAAGTTTATCAAGGCCAGAAGAACCGCCAACAACTCCTTGCAATTGATGTGAAGTGTCCTTTGCTCCTGATTCCATGTTCCCGAGCATTCCTGTCCGTCCAAAGTCGCACCCCAGCCCGTGTCTGATGCGTCCGAGAGGAGACGGCGGTCGGGTTTCTGAACAGCCAAAGGTAGACTTCCTTGAGAAGAAAGCTGTTCTTACACCACGCGAGAGAAGACCTCCTCTCTTCGGAAACAGGAACTGAGACCGTCTCTAGCGTCATGTCCTTTATCCAGTGAGCAGCTAGATGATACTGAAGGGGGGGAGGTGGAGTCTCCCTAACACGATGAACAGGGCCAGCGATGAAAGTGTCCCTGTTAGACTCATCCACTACCTGACTGAGCATCGGTTCCTTCTCAGCATGCTCTGGATGCATTCTAGGGCTTGGAAGATCCTTGGGGCCGACGGAAAAGCCCGAAAAGCTCGACTCTGAAGATCCATACCCAGGGAGACAATGGTCTGGGATGGGACGAGCTGAGACTCCTCAAAATTGACCAGGAGGCCCAGTTCCTTGGTCAGATCCATAGTCCATCTGAGAATCTCCAGACAGCGACGACTTGTGGGAGCTCTTAAAAGCCAGTCGTCTGACGGAGCCGGACACAAGATCATGGTACTGCTGCACAGTCTGTGAACTGTCAACCATGGGGAAGCGAGGAAGTACAGTGACAACCCGAAGCTGTCTAGACTGTCTGGGTCGTACAGACAACTCCTTATCGGGTTGCTGAGGTTGCCGCACTGCGTCACAACAAGTCACTTCTGCTGGTTGTTGAACGTCTTCCCAGTGACACACTGACTCCGTAAACAAAAAATCCTTTAACAAGGACTAAGCTTGGACTACATGTCTTGCAACACAGCTAAAGGTCTATGGGAGCAGGTGTGGTAACAGACGGGGTTAGTGACTGAAGTGGAACCATTACCTTCCCTGGAAGCATGTTATGCTTAAATAAAAGTCCATAGGAGGCTACGCAGCTAAAGGCTCCTCTCCAAATGACAGAGTCCTCAAGGGAATATCAGAAGGAGGGAGAAAAGCACTTTCTCATCTACAGGGACCATATCCGAGAAAAGCTAAGTTCTCTCAGTGAGGGTTTCACTGGTGCAAAAGCAGCAGACTAGAAGGCAACGTTATGAAACTGCTTGACAGTCTAGTGAGTTGGCAACAACCAAAGATGTGTGACTGAGAAGCATGCGGTAAGGTATGCAGAGCATGTTGTATGCAGAGCATGCTGTATGCAGAGCATGCTGTATGTAGAGCATGCTGTAAGGTAAGCAGAGCGTGTTGCATGGCGTGTAACATTTCTCAGAAATTCCATGACCAGTGCTAGAGTGAGTAATATCGCATTACTGTCCATTGAAAGTGCACGTGCCGAGGGATTTGATTTAGACTGTTTTGTTGATGAATTTGATAGCCGGCATGATAGTCGTAGAATTAAGCTGCACTAAATGTACTATAATCTACTTCACCTCAGGAAAGGGAAACTCGCCCTGTTGGCAACACTGCATTACTTCATGCATGCTTGCATGGGGTTTTAATATCAACATAATATTTACCTTACATTCATAACTCATGATTCATTTTTGTTTTGAAGATATTTTTGCCATATTTTGCGATTTTGTTAAAAATATATTGCAAGGAATACATATATATTTTTATATTAAGTAATACAAATAACCTCCATTATCATAATGTTTGTGTAGGCATACATGTATCTGATTACAAATGCAAGTTATGAAAGTAATGAGGTGTTATTATTGTCATTGTTATTTCCAAGTTGAATGGGAAGAGGCTCAAGTTGAGGAGAAAAAGGCAGATGCATGCGTTGAGGTGGCTGACTCATAGCATGAGGTTGCTGCCTCAAGAGTTGCGCTTGCTGTAAGGGTTGCGGATGCGCAGTAGCAGGTTCCTGAGGAACGAGTTGAGGTTCCTGAGGTGTGAGCTGCGAGAGTTGTGCTAGCCTAAGGAGTTGAGGCTCTCGCCTTGAGGAGGGTTGAGGTCGCTGCAGCGAGTGCTGAGGTGGCTGCCTCATTGATGGAAGAGGTTGTCGTACCTCAAGAGATTGTTGCCTCGCTGGTGGAACCGCAAGCGGAAGCGGAGGAAGTAAGGCATAAGATTCCTGCTCCCATTGCTGAGGTTGCCTTAAGGAAGGCGGAGGTTGTTGCACACCGCTGATAACTGGCAACTCAGTACGCGGTAAGGTATCCTGAGGAACCTCAACATCGTACGCCTGGCAGACTGGACTGCGGTGAGGCGGAGCGATCGCAGGAGGAGGTGTAACCTTCTCAGCCTGACACTCACGCATTAAGACCGCAAGCTGTGACTGCATGGACTGCAGCAAAGTCATCTTGGGGTCGGCAGACGCTAAGGTCTGCTGAGGCAAAGCCTTAACAGAAGATGAGGTCTGTTGCGGCATCACCTTACCTCTCTTAGGAGGTGTGCAGTCACCTGATGACTGCGGAGAGTCAGAGCTAACCCAATGACTGCATCCGGGTTGTTGAACTCTAGAGGTCTGGACTTTACGTTTAAGAGGTCTTGAGACCTGAGTCCAGCGTTTTCTCCCCGAAATTTCTTCTGCAGACGAGTAAAATAAGGGCTCAATCGTCTGCGGGTGGGAGTGACGGTCTCTGTAAGACACGCCCGCAACCACCGAGGATACTTCTGTGCGCCGATCAAGGCCTGCCGAACCCTTTTGCCCTTCGACATTGCTTCTCCCCTGGGCTTGGGAGCTTGCAAGAGGTCCCGGACTGGGAGGACGACTGGCACGCACAGAAGTACCCTCACGCACAACACTGACACACTTTGCGCTAATCACTTATCACTTTTGAATTTCTGTTTGCACTTATTTCACTGAACTCGAAACTTTAAGTGGTTTGTACCTGAAACACGCAATTCTATCCTTCCTTTAAAGTTAGTAATTGCGAAAACAGAATTACAATGTAACAGAAAAATCTAATGAAAGATAAATAATTCAGTGGCTGGAAAGAGACTAAACACTAGATCAAATAAACTACGTTTAAAATCTCTCACCGCATAAAGCTTGAGAACAAGAATAAACTCTAGAAACGTTTACCTTCTTCCCCTAAAGAGACTAGGGAGAAGAGCAAAAACGATAACAACGTTACTCGCTTGAACGAAACGTTTATCCTCCTCTCTCTCCCTCCGTCTCTATCTCTCTCTCTCTCTCTCTCTCTCTTGACTTAGAACCTGAGAGAAGAGCCCAATCATATATACTCGTTAAAACATATTATTGTTAAAGGAAAAAAACTGAAAGATTTCCCAAATAAAAAGTTCCTTTATTAGAATTAAAACCATTAAGCTAAGAAAGAATGAACAAAACGCTATAAACGGTTTACTCTTACTGCAACGTGACACCGTGAAAATTCTCTCTCTATCGTAACGATAGAGCGCAAGTTGAACGTTCTGAACGTCAACAACTGCCGAGACAAAACAAAACGTTAGTTTAACTTTGAAACAGTACGAGACTATCAAAGAAATTCTTTCAAAAACATTAAAATAGCATAATATGTTAACAGGTAAAACCGAAATGACGGGCTCAATGTTAATTAACTTCGGTACAAGAAAAGACCGCCTACTATTAGGAAAGGTCGAATATAAACAAATATAAAAATTAATTTTAATAAGTTTATAAAAAATTTATAAAAAAGGAAGTTAATCGAAGAGGCCTATAAAAGGCGGAGAGATATAAAATAAATCTATAACTTTTGTTAAGCAAAATTAAGAAAGAGAGTCTATACTCTCTTAGACACCAACACTTCCGTCTAAGGGAAGGGTCGGCCATTTAAAGGTGAAAGAGAGTTCATACTCTCTTCGTCACCATAATTAATCAAATTAATTCCAAAAGCTAGCTAAACTAATAATAAAACTTCCTGAATAGCGAAAGCTGAAATCTTAGAGCAATACTTCACCAAAAACCGTGAACAAGACTCCAAAATTATAAGCGTATCCATGAACGTCTTGCCGGAAGCACGACAGAGGAAAAATTGAAGTGGTGTCAACAAGAAGTACTGCAGTACCTGGCCACAGGTGGCGCTTGTGAGTACACCCCCCTCTTGTATAGCGATCGCTGGCGTATCCCTTCCGTAGAATTCTGTCGGGCAACGGAGTTGACAGCTACATGATTATCGGGTAAGTTTAATATTGAAAAAAAAAAACACAGAATTGTTTATATTAAATTTCATGAGCGACCTTTAAACTCAAAACACATTTTCAAAAACCAACCCAGAAACGTTTATATTACATCAATTTTCAACTTCATAATGAATCACATACAAAAGATGAATATTCGTGTTTAAACTTCAAATAGAAATGAACAAATACTTAAATGAACTAAAAAGATACACATTCTTAAAAAAAATTATATTCTCAAAATTCGATAAAACCAGACCCTTAGAAAGTTCGATTTTAAACTTCAAATAGATATGACCAAATACTTGAATGATCTAAGAAAAAATATTATAAAAAAAAAGTATAGTTCGCAAAATTCGACAAAAAAAAAAAATATCCTTAAAAGCGAAA
Source organism: Palaemon carinicauda (assembly GCF_036898095.1). Taxonomy (NCBI): domain Eukaryota; kingdom Metazoa; phylum Arthropoda; class Malacostraca; order Decapoda; family Palaemonidae; genus Palaemon; species Palaemon carinicauda. Next base: position 72,570,304 of record NC_090727.1, on the reverse strand, counting down.
TACGAATCTTCGCTTTTCAACTTCAAATATAAAAGAATCAAATACTTCAAGAAACTAAAAAAAAAAAAAATATTCTAAAAAATGTATAATTCGCAAAATTCGACCCAAAAAAAAGACCCTTAAAAGCAAAATATGAATATTCACATTTCAACTTCAAATATAAAGGACCAAATACTTCAAGAAACTAAAAAAAAAAAAAAAAAAATATGCTAAAAAATGCATAATTCGCAAAATTCGACCAATAAAAAAGACCCTTATTATTATCATTATTATTATTATTATTATTATTATTATTATCATTATTATTATTACTATTATTATTACTTGCTAAGCTACAACCCTAGTTGCAAAAGCAGGATGCTATAAGCCCAGAGGCTCAAACAGGGGAAATACCCTTAGAAGCAAAACAAGAATGTTCGCTTTCAAACTTCAAATAAAAAGAACAAAATACTTTAAGAAACTAAAAAGCACATTCTAAAAAATATGTAATTCCCAAAATTCTCCAATAGAGACCCTTAAATAAAAAGAAAATGGAGCGTATAGCGTTGGCAACGCCTGGGAGGTTCAACACATTCCCTGGCCAAAATCGAACGACTTTTCAAACCTCAGTTTCAAGTCGAAGATAAAATCGTCTACAGGATTTCCACCTTGTGACACACACACACACACACACTCCGGGAATCCTTCCCAAAGGCCTTTTTTGAGAAATTCAGGGGGAGGATCTTAGGGGGGAAAGGTCATTTAAATAACATGTGTAGGAAATGTTATTTTCATTAGTAAAATAAATTTTTGAATATACTTACCCGATAATCATGTAGCTGTCAACTCTGTTGCCGACAGAAATCTACGGTCGGGATACGCCAGCGATCGCTATACAGGTGGGGGTGAACACCACAGCGCCATCTGTGGTCAGGTACTCCAGTACTTCTTGTCAACACCACCTCAATTTTTTCCTCGGTCCACTGGTTCTCTATGGGGAGGAAGGGTGGGTCAATTAAATCATGATTATCGGGTAAGTATATTCAAAAATTTATTTTACTAATGAAAATAACATTTTTCAATATTAATCTTACCCGATAATCATGTAGCTGATTCACACCCAGGGTAGTGGGTGGAGACCAGCATACATGTTAACAAAGAAGCTAAGTATCCCGTATTTTATTTTATTAGTTATTCAAAAATAACATAAAATAAATAAGTACCTGGTAAGGAAGACGACTTGAACCATTACTCTGCCTTTATTAAGTACGTCTTTCTTACTGAGCGTAGCGGTCCTCTTAGGATGCTGAACGACTCTTAGGTGCTGAAGTATAAAGGGCTGCAACCCATACTAAAGGACCTCATCACAACCTTTAACCTCGGCGCTTCTCAAGAAAGAATTGACCACCCGCCAAATCAACAAGGATGTGGAAGGCTTCTTAGCCGACCGTACAACCCATAAAAAGTATTCAAGAGAAAGGTTAAAAAGGTTATGGGATTATGGGAATGTAGTGGCTGAGCCCCCGCCTACTACTGCATTCGTTGCTACGAATGGTCCCAGGGTGTAGCAGTTCTCGTAAAGAGACTGGACATCTTTGAGATAGAATGATGCGAACACTGACTTGCTTCTCCAATAGGTTGCATCCATAACACTCTGCAGAGAACGGTTCTGTTTGAGGGCCACTGAAGTAGCCACAGCTCTCACTTCATGTGTCCTTACCTTCAGCAAAGCAAGGTCTTCTTCCTTCAGATGAGAATGTGCTTCCCTAATCAGGAGCCTGAATAGGTAAGAAACTGAGTTCTTAGACCTTGGAAGAGAAGGCTTCTTGATAGCACACCATAAGGCTTCTGATTGTCCTCGTAAAGGTTATGACCTTTTTAGATAGTACCTAAGAGCTCTAACTGGGCAAAGTACTCTCTCCAGTTCGTCCCCCACCAAGTTGGACAGGCTTGGGATCTCGAACGACTTAGGCCAAGGACGTGAAGGAAGCTCGTTTTAGCAAAAAACCGAGCTGCAAGGAACATGTAGCCGTTTCAGATGTGAAAACTATGTTCCTGCTGAAGGCGTGGATCTCACTTACTCTTTTAGCTGTTGTCAAGCACACGAGGAAAAGAGTTTTTAATGTGAGGTCCTTAAAAGAGGCTGATTGGAGAGGTTCAAATCTTGATGACATAAGGAACCTTAGGACCACGTCTAGATTCCAGCCTGGAGTGGACAACCGACGTTCCTTTGAAGTCTTAAAAGACCTAAGGAGGTCCCGTAGATCTTTGTTGGTGGAAAGATCCAAGCCTCTGTGGCGGAAAACCGCTGCCAACATACTTCTGTAACCCTTAATCGTAGGAGCTGAAAGGGATCTTACGTTCCTTAGATGTAACAGGAAGTCAGCAATCTGGGTTACAGTGGTACTGGATGAGGAAACTGCATTGGCCTTGTACCAGCTTCGGAAGACTTCCCCTTTAGACTGATAGACTCTGAGAGTGGATGTCCTCCTTGCTCTGGCAATCGCTCTGGCTGCCTCCTTCGAAAAGCCCCTAGCTCTTGAGAGTCTTTCGAAAGTCTGAAGGCAGTCAGACGAAGAGCGTGGAGGTTTGGATGTACCTTCTTTACGTGAGGTAGACGTAGAAGGTCCACTCCTAGAGGAAGAGTCCTGGGAATGTCGACCAGCCATTGCAGTACCTCTATGAACCATTCTCTCGCGGGCCAGAGCGGAGCCAACCAACGTCAGCCGTGTCCCTTTGCGAGAGGCGAACATCTGAAGTACCCTGTTGACAATCTTGAACGGCGGGAATGCATACAGGTCGAGATGGGACCAATCCAGCAGAAAAGCATCCACGTGAACTGCTGCTGGGTCTGGAATCGGAGAACAATACAACGGGAGTCTCTAGGTTATCGAGGTAGCGAACAGATCTATGGTTGGCTGACCCCACAGGGCCCAAAGTCTGCTGCAAACATTCTTGTGAAGGGTCCACTCTGTGGGGATGACCTGACCCTTCCGGCTAAGGCGATCTGCCATGACATTCATATCGCCCTGAATGAACCTCGTTACCAGCGTGAGCTTTCGATCTTTTAACCAGATGAGGAGGTCCCTTGCGATCTAGAACAACTTCCACGAATGAGTCCCTCCCTGCTTGGAGATGTAAGCCAAGGCTGTGGTGTTGTCAGAGTCCACCTCCACCACCTTGTTAAGCTGGAGGGACTTGAAGTTATCAAGGCCAGATGAACCGCCAACAGCTCCTTGCAATAGATGTGAAGTGTCCTTAGCTCCTGATTCCATGTTCCCGAGCATTCCTGTCCGTCCAAAGTCGCACCCCAGCCCGTGTCTGATGCGTCAGAGAAGAGACGGCGGTCGGGTTTCTGAACAGCCAAAGGTAGACTTCCTTGAGAAGAAAGCTGTTCTTTCACCACGTGAGAGTAGACCTCCTCTCTTCGGAAACAGGAACTGAGATCGTCTCTAGCGTCATGTCCTTTATCCAGTGAGCCGCTAGATGATACTGAAGGGGGGGAGGTGGGGTCTCCCTAACTCGATGAACAGGGCCAGCGATGAAAGTGTCCCTGTTAGACTCATCCACTACCTGACTGAGCATCGGTTCCTTCTCAGCATGCTCTGGATGCAATCTAGGGCTTAGTATATCTTTGGGGCCGACGGAAAAGCCCGAAAAGCTCGACTCTGAAGATCCATACCCAGGGAGACAATGGTCTGGGATGGGACGAGCTGGGACTCCTCAAAATTGACCAGGAGGCCCAGTTCCTTGGTCAGATCCATAGTCCATCTGAGAATCTCCAGACAGCGACGACTTGTGGGAGCTCTTAAAAGCCAGTCGTCTGACGGAGCCGGACACAAGATCATGGTACTGCTGCACAGTCTGTGAACTGTCAACCATGGGGAAGCGAGGAAGTACAGTGACAACCCGAAGCTGTCTAGACTGTCTGGGTCGTACAGAAACTCCTTATCGGGTTGCTGAGGTTGCCGCACTGCGTCACAACAAGTCACTTCTGCTGGTTGTTGAACGTCTTCCCAGTGACACACTGACTCCGTAAACAAAAAATCCTTTAACAAGGACTAAGCTTGGACTACATGTCTTGCAACACAGCTCAAGGTCTATGGGAGCAGGTGTGGTAACAGACGGGGTTAGTGACTGAAGTGGAACCATTACCTTCCCTGGAAGCATGTTATGCTTAAATAAAAGTCCATAGGAGGCTACGCAGCTAAAGGCTCCTCTCCAAATGACAGAGTCCTCAAGGGAATATCAGAAGGAGGGAGAAAAGCACTTTCTCATCTACAGGGACCATATCCGAGAAAAGCTAAGTTCTCTCAGTGAGGGTTTCACTGGTGCAAAAGCAGCAGACTAGAAGGCAACGTTATGAAACTGCTTGACAGTCTAGTGAGTTGGCAACAACCAAAGATGTGTGACTGAGAAGCATGCGGTAAGGTATGCAGAGCATGTTGTATGCAGAGCATGCTGTATGCAGAGCATGCTGTAAGGTAAGCAGAGCGTGTTGCATGGCGTGTAACATTTCTCAGAAATTCCATGACCAGTGCTAGAGTGAGTAATATCGCATTACTGTCCATTGAAAGTGCACGTGCCGAGGGATTTGATTTAGACTGTTTTGTTGATGAATTTGATAGCCGGCATGATAGTCGTAGAATTAAGCTGCACTAAATGTACTATAATCTACTTCACCTCAGGAAAGGGAAACTCGCCCTGTTGGCAACACTGCATTACTTCATGCATGCTTGCATGGGGTTTTAATATCAACATAATATTTACCTTACATTCATAACTCATGATTCATTTTTGTTTTGAAGATATTTTTGCCATATTTTGCGATTTTGTTAAAAATATATTGCAAGGAATACATATATATTTTTATATTAAGTAATACAAATAACCTCCATTATCATAATGTTTGTGTAGGCATACATGTATCTGATTACAAATGCAAGTTATGAAAGTAATGAGGTGTTATTATTGTCATTGTTATTTCCAAGTTGAATGGGAAGAGGCTCAAGTTGAGGAGAAAAAGGCAGATGCATGCGTTGAGGTGGCTGACTCATAGCATGAGGTTGCTGCCTCAAGAGTTGCGCTTGCTGTAAGGGTTGCGGATGCGCAGTAGCAGGTTCCTGAGGAACGAGTTGAGGTTCCTGAGGTGTGAGCTGCGAGAGTTGTGCTAGCCTAAGGAGTTGAGGCTCTCGCCTTGAGGAGGGTTGAGGTCGCTGCAGCGAGTGCTGAGGTGGCTGCCTCATTGATGGAAGAGGTTGTCGTACCTCAAGAGATTGTTGCCTCGCTGGTGGAACCGCAAGCGGAAGCGGAGGAAGTAAGGCATAAGATTCCTGCTCCCATTGCTGAGGTTGCCTTAAGGAAGGCGGAGGTTGTTGCACACCGCTGGTAACTGGCAACTCAGTACGCGGTAAGGTATCCTGAGGAACCTCAACATCGTACGCCTGGCAGACTGGACTGCGGTGAGGCGGAGCGATCGCAGGAGGAGGTGTAACCTTCTCAGCCTGACACTCACGCATTAAGACCGCAAGCTGTGACTGCATGGACTGCAGCAAAGTCATCTTGGGGTCGGCAGACGCTAAGGTCTGCTGAGGCAAAGCCTTAACAGAAGATGAGGTCTGTTGCGGCATCACCTTACCTCTCTTAGGAGGTGTGCAGTCACCTGATGACTGCGGAGAGTCAGAGCTAACCCAATGACTGCATCCGGGTTGTTGAACTCTAGAGGTCTGGACTTTACGTTTAAGAGGTCTTGAGACCTGAGTCCAGCGTTTTCTCCCCGAAATTTCTTCTGCAGACGAGTAAAATAAGGGCTCAATCGTCTGCGGGTGGGAGTGACGGTCTCTGTAAGACACGCCCGCAACCACCGAGGATACTTCTGTGCGCCGATCAAGGCCTGCCGAACCCTTTTGCCCTTCGACATTGCTTCTCCCCTGGGCTTGGGAGCTTGCAAGAGGTCCCGGACTGGGAGGACGACTGGCACGCACAGAAGTACCCTCACGCACAACACTGACACACTTTGCGCTAATCACTTATCACTTTTGAATTTCTGTTTGCACTTATTTCACTGAACTCGAAACTTTAAGTGGTTTGTACCTGAAACACGCAATTCTATCCTTCCTTAAAAGTTAGTAATTGCGAAAACAGAATTACAATGTAACAGAAAAATCTAATGAAAGATAAATAATTCAGTGGCTGGAAAGAGACTAAACACTAGATCAAATAAACTACGTTTAAAATCTCTCACCGCATAAAGCTTGAGAACAAGAATAAACTCTAGAAACGTTTACCTTCTTCCCCTAAAGAGACTAGGGAGAAGAGCAAAAACGATAACGTTACTCGCTTGAACGAAACGTTTATCCAGCTCTCTCTCCCTCCGTCTCTATCTCTCTCTCTCTCTCTCTCTTGACTTAGAACCTGAGAGAAGAGCCCAATCATATATACTCGTTAAAACATATTATTGTTAAAGGAAAAAAACTGAAAGATTTCCCAAATAAAAAGTTCCTTTATTAGAATTAAAACCATTAAGCTAAGAAAGAATGAACAAAACGCTATAAACGGTTTACTCTTACTGCAACGTGACACCGTGAAAATTCTCTCTCTATCGTAACGATAGAGCGCAAGTTGAACGTTCTGAACGTCAACAACTGCCGAGACAAAACAAAACGTTAGTTCAACTTTGAAACAGTACGAGACTATCAAAGAAATTCTTTCAAAAACATTAAAATAGCATAATATGTTAACAGGTAAAACCGAAATGACGGGCTCAATGTTAATTAACTTCGGTACAAGAAAAGACCGCCTACTATTAGGAAAGGTCGAATATAAACAAATATAAAAATTAATTTTAATAAGTTTATAAAAAATTTATAAAAAAGGAAGTTAATCGAAGAGGCCTATAAAAGGCGGAGAGATATAAAATAAATCTATAACTTTTGTTAAGCAAAATTAAGAAAGAGAGTCTATACTCTCTTAGACACCAACACTTCCGTCTAAGGGAAGGGTCGGCCATTTAAAGGTGAAAGAGAGTTCATACTCTCTTCGTCACCATAATTAATCAAATTAATTCCAAAAGCTAGCTAAGCTAATAATAAAACTTCCTGAATAGCGAAAGCTGAAATCTTAGAGCAATACTTCACCAAAAACCGTGAACAAGACTCCAAAATTATAAGCGTATCCATGAACGTCTTGCCGGAAGCACGACAGAGGAAAAATTGAAGTGGTGTCAACAAGAAGTACTGCAGTACCTGGCCACAAGTGGCGCTTGTGAGTACACCCCCCTCTTGTATAGCGATCGCTGGCGTATCCCTTCCGTAGAATTCTGTCGGGCAACGGAGTTGACAGCTACATGATTATCGGGTAAGTTTAATATTGAAAATTATTCACTTAAATTCTGTTCAAAGAATGTATAATTCCATAAACAACCTTCGTTTATATATATATGCAACTATATGCTGATGAAAATCAAGTCTTACCTAACTCTGGTCTAAGGTTTTATATTCAGTTGTTTCACATAGATAAATTTTCCCATACAAATACATTCCGGAGCCTTTGTAGTTCGATGGAACAGACAGATTGTAAAATTTAAAACTGATATGACTGATAACCCACATTTCAAAAAGGAAAATAAACACAAGAAAGCCAACTATCATAATGTTCCCCTCCTAACCTAACCTAGGTATCGTAATCTACCTGGAGGTGGGTACAGCCCCTTGAATCCCCCATCCCCTCACATTACTGTATTCTTATACTGTATTCTGGCGAGGTACCAATAAATCAATATTTCGTATATCGTAAAATTAGCTTTACATTCTAGTATATCAGACGAAATTAAACTTCTCCATAAAGAAAATCAACTTAACAATTAATAAGAAAGTTTAAAAATGTCCAAACGAACTAAATTAACCTTAAAACCATAGAATATATAAAATAAAACTCAATAAATAGCTAATTATGATTTTAAATAAACTGATTAGCTGTCACTTACTTGAATAGTCTAGGCCAAATACATCTCGTATAGTCGTATTTCTGTCCAATTATCCTTCTTTCCTCCTTAAAATTCGTATTCACTGTTAATGCACATCCAAGAGTCGTGGAATTCATAATTTACGAGTTTTCGAAATCACTAATAAAAATACTATCTCTACTTCAGGGACCCCATACTGTGTTGTGTTGCGGGGCATTGTGGGTAATCACAGTAAATGTTGAATTAATCCTTTACAACGGCTCCTAATTTGCTTGAGTAATTTCTTTTTCTCCATATTTCTTTCGTTTATATCATATTTTGTCTTTTATCTAGATATGAATAGGATTTTCAAATATTTTCTGTATTTAAATTTATTACTTTCTTTTCTATGTTCCTGTCAAAATGAAAAAAAAATAGATCTTTTACATACAATAAAATCACTGCACTTTTCATGTAAATTTATAGGGATATACACATTCTTGTGTTCACTTATTATTCCAATAATTCTACTGCTACAAATTCCTTGTTCTCTATTGGTCTTTCTTTAATTTCCCCTTTCTATTCATAGTATAATTTTAAGCTTACTTTATTTTTCCGTTCTTTCCACTTACCACATAGGATCTAGCTTTGGTTGAGTTTGACTTGTTTTTAATCCTATTTTTGTTCCTATCTTGATTTGTCCGGTGTCCAGGTTTTCTCTTACGTACACTTTATTTTCAATATTATAATTTCCATTTTTCCTGTATGTTCTATGTATATATTTAAGTAACTCTTTTCTATTTAACGTGATATTTATATACTGAAGCTTCATATTTCCCACTCTTACCTTCACTGATGATGTCTTTTTTATATATAATGGAAATCAGTTCGTTAAGTTCAAGGGAAACCAAAATGAGTTTCAAAATATCACTTCGAATTTCAACGATGTCATCATAGATTTTGGTAAGAATATTCCTCATGAACACACTTTATCTTTTTCACAGTTACTTTATTATACAATTTCATTCAAATGCAACATATATAAAGAATAATCGTCATATTAGAAAGATATATAATCATTTCCAACATTCTTCTTTTTCCAAAATGTTGAACTGATCCAAATGTTAAAGGTGGCATCCATTCCATATCCTTATTTTTCCTTTTTTCCTTTGAGACAAGAGATGATTGGTGGGGACTGTGTGGCGTGTGTCCTGGTTGTTAGAAATTATAATAGCGGGATAGATAAGCCTTATCAGAGTGAAATTGAGACCACCTATAGGAAAAGTCTAATCACAGTGATAGTGAAAAAGCCTTTGTCGGTCATTTAAAGTAAGGCTGCTAGTACGACTAGAAAGGTAGATTTTGATGGGTGACAGTGAAATAGAGATACCTTTGTCAAAGATGAAGGATAAAGAACGCTGTAAGAAATAATAGAAGAATTCTGATTACATCTTTATATTAAAAATTTTAAAGCTTAAAGGCCATTCATGAATGGCAGAAGCAAGGGACTGTGTCATTGCCCTATTTAGCAGAACAATGTCCTAGAGACTGACCATATTACATATGATCAGCGTCCAACACCCTTCTCCACCCAAGCTAGGACCAAGGAGGACCAGGCAATGGCTGCTGATGACTCAGCAGATAGACCTATAGGCTCCCCTAAACACCCCAATCTTAGCCCACAAGGAAGGTGAGTTGCAGCGAATAAAGGAACTAACGAGTTTGAGCGGGATGCAAACCCCAGTCTGGCAATCACCAGGCAATGACGCTACCACCAAGCCCTCATATGACATTGCTCTAGCAAGCAGGACAATGCCCTAGAGACTGACTATATTACATATGATCAGCGCCCAAGCCCCCTTTCCCCCCGAGCTAGGACCAAGAAGGGCCAGGGAATGGCTGCTGAGGACAGCAGATTAACCTATAGGCTCCCTAAATTCCCCATCCTTAGTTTACACGGAGGGTGAGGATGCAGTGACCAAAATGAACTAACGAGTTTGAGTGGGACTTGAACTCCAGTCTGGCAATCACCAGGCGATGACATTACCACCAGGCCACCGCAACCATAAAAGTGAGAAATAAATGGTTGTGGTAGCCTATTGTACACTTCCCTATCCGGAGTTCTGCTGGACTGGGGTTCGAGATATGCTCAAGCTCGATAGTTTCTTGTGGTGTCTGCAACCTCACCATCCGTGTGAACTAAGGATGGGGGTACGAAGTCTATAGGTCTACCTGTTGAGTCATCAGCAGCCACTGTTTGGCCCTCCCTGGTCCTAACTTGGGGGAAAGGGATTTGTTCTGTTAGGGCATTGTCACTCCCCCTAACTCTGCCATTCATGAGTGACATTTAAACCATTTGAATACTGTATTGTACGTGAAGAGATATTACTTGGTGACTGAGTATTGCAATGTTCTTTTTTTAGATTAATAAGGTTATATTTTACAAAGGAATACGGTTTTCTATAAGGAGAGAAAGCCATTGTGTGAAATTATGTTAAAAGCATAGTGTCATGTTATAGTAGGCCTACATGCTTGACCATAGCTGTTTGATTATATTTGTTCACGTTTGTTGCTATTAATGAAATCATTTGATAATCTGTTTATCTGATTAAGAGTAGGTGAAATTAATTAGTTTAGTTAATTTAAACAAGTATTGGCCCATTTTTATCATTTTGAATATATAAATTGTGATGTTTCCCTTGTAATATAAGTAAGTATCCGATACAATCATTGCTAGAAAAGATAAATTAAGGGTTTAGATTAATATTCTTAGTTAAACTATGAATACGTGTGATTGTATGTAAAGGTGTAGATAGTAAATAAAGTAAAATATAAGTATAGAACGCAGGCGACAATTCCACTGAAATAGGCCTACCAAGGGAAATATACGAAGAAGACCAAAAGCCTTAAGGGAAATATTTCGAATAAGTAGGAAAGTTTTTCTGCCTTGGCGATTTTATTAAGAATTCTTTTTTTTTTTTTTTGAGACGAATTCTTTCATATCTCGTTCGTAATTAGATATATTTTGAACCATAACCTGAGAGAGAGAGAGAGAGAGAGAGAGAGAGAGAGAGAGAGAGAGAGAGAGAGAGAGAGAGAGAGAGAGAGAGAGAGAGAGAGAGAGAGAGAGAGAGAGAGAGAGAGAGAGAGAATGTATTATATTTTCTTCCCCAGTACAGAAGCTAAAAGCGAAAAATTAAAGACATACTTACCTGTTAACGAAGCCAATAAAAGTAGGCCTATACATCTCTATGATTAACAAAGTCTTTTGGAATTATGTTATTCAAAATACAGATAGGAATTGAAAAAAAAACTAACTGGGATGATATAGTAAGCGAGCCATTGATTTTTCTATAAAAAAGATACGAGCAAATTGCATTCTATAAACTACAATAAATTGGACAATGGCATTGTTTTTATTTCAATATATGCGCTGCTATTAAACTTGGTAGCTTATAATAAGATTAGTTTATCGAGTAGTAGCCACAAAAACACATATAATGTCCTACAATGACTAAATGAATATATATAAGAAATATGTATTCAATTTGCACAAAAACCAAAATCCTGCTTCGTCAAGGTTACTCATGAAATATCTTGAAGTGTACCTGATATAATAATTAGAGCATTGCACATTGGCGATCTATTTAAAAAAATAGTATTTTATATTAGCCTACATTTTTTTTTTGAATAATTAGAATGTGCAGTATCGTTTTTTAATACAATAAATTACCATAAATGATTTTACTGTATATAAATATATGAAAATGTGTATTCAATTGGCTCAAAAACAAAAATAGTAATTTATATTGAATAGTAATTCATATCAAATTCTTGGAAAATAATTGGAATGTATAAATGTACGAGTCTCGTTTTTAATACCATAAATTGCCATAAATCATTTTATTGTTTAATATTTTCGATACAAAAGAGGAAGAAGAGGAGGAGGAAGAAGAAGAAGAAGAAGAAGAGATAAACAAAATAACAAATCTATTTGTTTATATTTAAATGTTTAATGTGACTAGTGTTCGGTGACCGCGGGATATATAAATAAACTTTAAAGTGAAATTTGAACCTTTTGAGGGAGATTTATTTTGTAAGTAGATATATTCGGGTTATTTCTAATATCCTGTTATTCGTTTTTGTATTCTTATTCAAATGACATATGTATACATTTTGTTTCTGTATTTTATTATTTGGTAAAATCAGAATCGTTTATCAGGCCTAAATTAATGAGACGTTACAATTGCTAGGCCTATAGACCACGCAGAGAACTTTTAGTCTAGAGCAGGATTGAATTAGAATTTGAAAATTGTATTAATTTATATTTTGTGTTTGCGTTTCGAACTATTCTCCCCTATAGGTCTATTTCTATTTGAAATGTGTATGGAATCTCCTCTAAGACTAACAATGATGGGTTTTACTATAGTTATGGACGCAAAAAGTTTTCCAAAAAAACAGGTGTTTCCTCTAGATAAATGTTCGTTTTATTTGAAAAGGACACTTATGTTCACTGTAAATAAAAATTTGGGGCCTTTGTATATCAGCGGCCAATTCCTCACGTGTTCATTAAAAATGGACGTCAACTAACCTAAACTTTCCTCCCTAACATAACCTACAAGCAGTGTCCTTACCTACTTAACTAACGGGGGGGAGGGGGGTGGGGTTGGTGGGGGGGGGGGGGGGTGACGCCTCCTGCGTCCCCCCTCCTGCGTCCCCCCTTACACTTCCGTATTCTAAGTTAGGCATGATATACATACAGCTGGCCGCTATCATACATACACCCCAAAAATTTAATTATCTAAGAAATAGAAATCAATGGGATTAGCATGCTCAGTTCAGCATGTACCGGTTGCCAGTACATAGGAGCTTGATGGTTTTCTTTTTCCGCAAGCGCATGGTGGAGCAGAAACCATTGGATTTCTAAAATATATTCCTGGGCTTAAACAGGTTTTTGGTTTATTTGCTGTTTAAATGAAGGCCAAATTCAGTGTAAGAACAATATTTATTACAGGAAAAACTATTTTTCTGCTTAAAATATTGTTCCGTCTGTACCTATAATTCTTCCCAATAATGTGGGTACTTGTGTAGATTGTTGGGTCACCAGGCCGGCAGTTTGTATAGAAAGCTAGGAACCTGCTTATCTGTGTCCATTGTATCCCGTATCTTATTGTATTTACGAGTATATTGGTTTATGAACTAATGCTAATTATTCAGTTATTAGTCTTCGCTATAATGTGGCTTGCAATTAAACATTATTTTATCACTTATCTGTTCTGGAAAGCGGTACCTATTGCGCAACGCTTGTTAGCCGAATGGGCGAGTATTTCGGTGGAACAAAAAATCGGTGACCCAACCACCTACACACTACCCATAATGTGTAAGTATTAATACTAACGCTGGCCGCATATAGGCTACAATGATAGGCCTACACATATTCATAGCCTCTCAATGCTTTTATAGTCTGTGGGCCTAAGTTTTCTCCTTAATTTTTTTTCCAATTTTCTATTACCATCATAACCTGACCTAGATCAAGCCTTTCCACCTAACTTAACTTAGTATGCTATGACCTTACCTACCAGGGGGCTATAACCTCCCATAAACCCCAAGGGGGCCGTGGCCTTACCTTAACTTAGTATTTTTCTGTATTGAGGTGTGTATCTGAGGATATACAATACAGTCTGATGGGCTTAGTAGTGGAAAATGAAAGGATTAATAAAGGGGATTATTTTCCATGGCTCAAAATTAGTCTTTTCTAAAAATGAATAAGAATGTGTCGATTATCAGAAACAGTAGGAACAATAGCTTCCTTTCTTAGTTTTCTGGGTTGCAAAATTTCTTCTGGCACCTGTGGAAAATAATATTTTTCAATTAACATACAGTAACTACCACAGTTCTGCCACTTAATATATGATTAGGCAACAAGCTATCAGTAGGTTTTCCATGTATAAAACAAGTATAAATGACATGTGTGTTGAACAAGAGATGGTAATAGGTGCTAGCTTCTTTAAAAAGAAAGATAAGAATAAGTATACATGGGTAAGAGTGGCAAATGGAAGAGTAGTAGAAAGGGCATTAATGGATTATGTGTTGGTGACTAAAAGAATGTTTGGAAGATTGAAAGACGTGCACGTGTTTAGGGGTATGGCTAACGGTATGTCTGATCATTTTTTGGTGGAAGGAAAATTAGTTGTAGCAAAAGAGTGGGGGAATAGAGTAGGTGGATGTAAAAGGGAGGTAGTGAGGATTGAAGAGCTAATAAAACCTGGGGTAAAAAGTAAATATCAGGAAAGGTTGAAAATGGCATATGATGAGGTGAGAGTAAGAGAAACTGGTAATTTAGAGGAGGAATGGAAGTTAGTAAAAGAAAATTTTGTTGGGATTGCAAGTGATGTATGTGGCAAGAAGGTTGTTGGAGGCAGCATGAGGAAGGGCAGTGAATGGTGGAATGAAGGAGTGAAGGTGAAAGTGGAAGAGAAAAAGAGGGCTTTTGAAGAATGGCTGCAGAGTAATAGTATAGAGAAGTATGAAAAATATAGAGAGAAAAAGGTGGAAGTAAAGCGCAAGGTACGTGAGGCAAAGAGGGCAGCTGACCTGAGGTGGGGTCAGGGATTGGGTCAGTCATATGAAGAGAATAAGAAGAAGTTTTGGAAAGAAGTGAAGAGAGTAAGGAAGGCTGGCGCAAGAATTGAAGAGACAGTGAAAGATGGAAATGGAAGGTTGTTAAAAGGAGAGGAGGCAAGGAAAAGGTGGGCGGAATATTTTGAAAGTTTGCTGAATGTTGAGGATAATAGGGAGGCAGATATAATTGCTGTTCCAGGTGTTGAGGTGCCAGTGATGGGAGATGAGAATGAGAGAGAGATAACAATAGAGGAAGTGAGGAGAGCACTAGATGAAACGAGAGTAGGAAAAGCATCTGGTATGGACGGTGTGAAAGCTGAGATGTTGAAGGAAGGGGGTGTGACTGTGCTTGAATGGTTGGTGAGTTTGTTTAATATGTGTTTTGTGTTGTCAATGGTACCAGTAGATTGGGTTTGTGCATGTATTGTACCACTATATAAGGGTAAGGGAGATGTGCATGAGTGTTGTAATTCAAGAGGTATTAGTTTGTTGAGTGTAGTTGGAAAAGTGTATGGTAGAGTACTGATTAATAGGATTAAGGATAAAACAGAGAATGCAATCTTGGAAGTACAGGGTGGTTTTAGAAGAGGTAGGGGTTGTATGAATCAGATTTTCACAGTTAGGCAGATATGCGAGAAATATTTAGCAAAAGGTAAGGAGGTGTATGTTGCGTTTATGGATCTGGAGAAAGCATCTGATAGAGTTGATAGGGAAGCAATGTGGGATGTGATGAGGTTATATGGAGTTGGTGGAAGGTTGTTGCAAGCAGTGAAAAGTTTATACAAAGGTAGTAAAGCATGTGTTAGAATAGGAAATGAAGTGAGTGATTGGTTTCCGGTGAGAGTGGGGCTGAGACAGGGATGTGTGATGTCGCCGTGGTTGTTTAACTTGTATGTTGATGGAGTGGTGAGAGAGGTGAATGCTCGAGTGCTTGGACGAGGATTAAAACTGGTAGGCGAGAATGACCATGAATGGGAGGTAAATCAGTTGTTGTTTGCGGATGATACTGTACTGGTAGCAGACACAGAAGAGAAGCTTGACCGACTAGTGACAGAATTTGGAAGGGTGTGTGAGAGAAGGAAGTTGAGAGTTAATGTGGGTAAGAGTAAGGTTATGAGATGTACGAGAAGGGAAGGTGGTGCAAGGTTGAATGTCATGTTGAATGGAGAGTTACTTGAGGAGGTGGATCAGTTTAAGTACTTGGGGTCTATTGTTGCAGCAAATGGTGGAGTGGAAGCAGATGTACGTCAGAGAGTGAATGAAGGTTGCAAAGTGTTGGGGGCAGTTAAGGGAGTAGTAAAAAATAGAGGGTTGGGTATGAATGTAAAGAGAGTTCTGTATGAGAAAGTGATTGTACCAACTGTGATGTATGGATCGGAGTCGTGGGGAATGAAAGTGATGGAGAGACAGAAATTGAATGTGTTTGAGATGAAGTGTCTGAGGAGTATGGCTGGTGTATCTCGAGTAGATAGGGTTAGGAACGAAGTGGTGAGGAAGAGAACGGGTGTAAGAAATGAGTTAGCGGCTAGAGTGGATATGAATGTGTTGAGGTGGTTTGGCCATGTTGAGAGAATGGAAAATGGTTGTCTGCTAAAGAAGGTGATGAATGCAAGAGTTGATGGGAGAAGTACAAGAGGAAGGCCAAGGTTTGGGTGGATGGATGGTGTGAAGAAAGCTCTGGGTGATAGGAGGATAGATGTGAGAGAGGCAAGAGAGCGTGCTAGAAATAGGAATGAATGGCGAGCGATTGTGACGCAGTTCCAGTAGGCCCTGCTGCTTCCTCCGGGGCCTTAGATGACCGCGGAGGTAGCAGCAGTAGGGGAGTCAGCATTATGAAGCTTCATCTGTGGTGGAAATGTGGGAGGTTGGGCTGTGGCACCCTAGCAGTACCAGCTGAACTCGGTTGGGTCCCTGATTAGGCTGAAGGAACATAGAGAGTAGAGGTCCCCTTTTTGTTTTGTTCATTGTTGGTGTCGGCTACCCCCCAAAATTGGGGGAAGTGCCTTGGTATATAGATAGATAGATAAATGACCTTATATTAGGACTAATTGCAACTGGGGCACAGAAACATCCTACTTTAACAAGATTATGAAAAAAACCTAATGAAGATAATAAAGATGATGGCGTTGGTGCTGTAGTGAAAGTAGGTGATTGGCTAAAGGAAATAATGTGATAATGAAAAGGCACTGATTGGTCATTTAGATGATGATTGAAGTGGCAGCCCAGTTTGAATCATAATAGAAATTTGAAAGCTAAAAGTAATTATTAGATGCAAAACACTTTTTCATTTGCAATAAGTTACTTTTAAGAAAGGGTTTCGATAAGAAGGGTATTGAGGATCAGATTATTATGCCTATCTCTATGTATAAGTGAGTGGTGTAAGGGTAAATATATAACAAAATGTCCTTAACCTACAAACATTCGGAGATACAAACACAAATTCAACTGAAAATAAAAAATATAAGATAATGAAATACTTTAATAAAACAATATTATGTACTTTAATACAGTAAGCAAAATGACATTTGGAAAAACCTGTTATTTATTTCACATGAAACCCGACTATTTGTTGACTTTTGCAGGTGGAAATCATAGGCATGGGATTCAGGTTAGGTCTACCCTGGGCCAAATTCAGCAAAATTCAACTGACAAACCATTTGACATACAAAGAGCTTCTTGGAACTAATTAAGTTTGTAAGTTGAGAACTTTCTGTACTCAATAATTTGGTGGGGAACCTCATTTGTGTTGGAGAAAAGAGAAAAAAGGGAAATACAGTACAAGGATGCATACTGACCTAACCTGACCATAACAGTATATATGTACCCTAACGCTGCCTTCATATATGATGAAATATACATTCTTATCCTCCCAATACTCTTCTGACTGAATCACTTTCTTGTATGTAACTTTTATTGCAGATGAACAGTTTATGCTCAAAATAGTTATTTTAATTTCACATTTCCTCATATCATTAGAACCTTAATGATCAATCATCTCCTTTTTTATTTCCACATAACACTTTTGGCTTATCACCTACCATCATTTTGGCTCTTGCTCTACAGTACTCTCACGGCCTGGTAATTTCAAACCGACTACGCTCCTTTGCACCCGGCATACTTCGTACTTTTTCCTTCTTGACTGACTCAGTCTCATAAATGCATCGTCTCTCATTGCATGTGCATTTCCCCGCTACAGTACTCTTTGTGCAGAATCACATTGTGATGTAAAAAAACCTGTACATGTTCAGTTTTTTTATAGTGGTTTTAGTGTAATGTGTGATACATACATTACACTGCCCCACATGCCAAACAGTCGACGGCTCAAGAGTTGCATTATGCTTCAGACTTATTATGGATAACTTCGTATATAAATGGTTAGTGGTGTTGTACTGATACTTTTCCTATTAATATTTATTGTGTTTGTGTATTCGCTGTATATTAGTGTTATTCTTATATTAACTACTGTACAGTACTGTATACAAAATACCGTGCTTTACAGTAGTAAGGTAGATTCTGCATAGGCTACGTGTATGATGAGTTGAAACAGTGCGAGTTGACCTCCTGAAAACAGCGATCAGTTACGAGTGTTACCTTAGTTAATTAAGCTGTTCTGTACTGATAGTACTGTACATATATTACAGTAATACAGTCAGCTCTCCTTATTCGTGGAGTTAGGTTACAGAGACAGGCTTAAAAATCGAGAGTATTTGAATGCTTGATGCTCCAAGGTGGGTCAACTCCTAACCTACCAACTCACTGCCAATTGGCTACACACGGTCGACTAACACACTGCGTAACCCACTGTACTACAATATATTGTTTTTACACATTTTCTATCACATTATAAGTATTATACAGTATTACTGTATGAACACACTTCAGTAACTGCACACAAGTGTACTGTACTGTAGTACTGTACGTACGTACAGTACACAGTAAGACTAAACATAACAAGGGTCGTCGCCACACTTATATATAAATACTTTGTCAACAAAACATTGTTGTTCTTATTTAACAACACTCGCTGATAATGCAGTGTATATTACTGTAATATATGTACAATATTATCACTACAGTACAGTTTAATTAGCTAGGGTAACACATAAATGATCACTGTTTTTGGCAGGTCAACTAACACCGTTCCAAATCACCGTACACATAGCCTATGCAGCTGTACATTACTACTATAAAGTACGGTATTTTATATACGGTACATTACTATACAGTAGTTAATATAACAATAACACTAATACATAGTGAATACACTAACACAATAAATATTAGAATAAAAGGCATAAGTACAGCACCATAACCATTCTAACCATTTACGTACAAAGTTCTATACAGCAAGTCTGAAACATGATGCACTTTTGAGCTGTCGACTGTTTGGCGTGTGGGGTAGCGTAATATATGTATCACACATTACACTAAAATCACTATAAACACACTGGATATGTACAGTTATTTTTACATCACAAAGTAATTCTGCACAAAGAGTACTGTAGCGGGAGATGGACATGCGATGAGAGACGATGCGATTATGAGGCTGAGTCAGTCTAGAAGCAAATAGTACGAAGCAAGCAGTGTGCAAAAGAGCGCAGACGGTTTGAAATCGTCGGGATGTGAGGGTACAGTTAGCATTCGCTCTTCGCGGGGTTTAGGTAACAGAAACAGGCGCGAAGAACGAGAATCTGCGAATACTTGCTGTCCTAGGGTGGGATAACTCCTAACCTTATCAACTTACTGTCCTTTGCCTATGTGCGGTCAATTACCATACTAAGTACTGCCTCTTATTGTTTTTACTTGGTTTGGTTTCTATCACAGTGTAATTATTGTAATTGAATGAAGACATTTCAGTAAGTGCACAGTAGTCTACATGTTCACACGTGTACACAACATAATGGACACAGTAAGGCTATGGTACAGTACAGTACAGTACGTAACATTGCAGTAGTCATCGGGACACTTATAGTAGCAAAACACTGTTGTTCCTATCTAATATAAGGCTTGCTGATACTGTAGTATATATTACTGTAATATACTGTATGTACAGTACTATTACTACAGTACATCTAACTCTACTGTAAGTGTTCGCGGTTTTTGTTCAGACGACTCGCACTGTTTGACAACGCACCGCACACGAAGGCTACATTTATATATTGTAGAGTACTGTACAGTATGCATAGTAATTTATGTACAGTATTGTACAGTATAGTTAATAAACAATACTATACATTACTGTAATACTATACTGTACAATATTTATACAAAGACCACTAACCATTTTCGTATGAAGTTCTACCGAGCAACTCCTGATGTGTCGTCTCTTGCGCAGTACTGTAGGGAATCACGCTCCTGTACAGTGTTTATATTTACCAGGTAATGTACTGTAGATGTATGTATTACTGTACAGTACAATATACAAATGCATCGTTTTTTTACGTGAAAATGTGATTCTGCTCAAAAAAGACCGAAGTGAGACATCCACATGCGAAGAGAGACAATGCAAGACTGAGTTCGAGTCAGTGTGGGAGGGGATGTTGTACTGGATGGGAAGGGAAGTGACGCGAAGGAAGCTGGGTGTAGAGGAGCGTGGGCTGTTTGAAGTTGTGGCGTTTGAGAGCACTTCTCGCAAACCCGCGAATTTGTGATTTTTTCTTTAATAGGTTATATGGTTCTCTGTGTGGCAAACAAGCAAAATTGCAAAGAAAGTTTATTGAACTGTGCCATTGTACTCTCTCCTCTCTCTCTCTCTCTCTCTCTCTCTCTCTCTCTCTCTCTCTCTCTCTCTCTCTCTCTCTCTCTCTTACTGTTGTTGTACCTTAAATTATATTCAAATGTACTCAACAGTAATTTACAGTACTTTGCAATATTTAACAATATGTTACAGTATTCAACAGTACTGTACTTTATAGTACTTAACAGTAATGTACTATACTGTTCTGTACTGTACTCTGTACAGTATTGTACTTGACATGAATGCATATTAATGAAGGTGTCTGGTTTTTATAACATGATTGCAGGTTGTAAGTACCTACATAAATACATTTTCATGTTTAAGAAATGTATAGGTAACTTTTTAGGGCCAAAATCTGATCTACTTCGAAAATCGCCTTGGAACGAAGTAACGGCATAGGGCGTGGTATGACTACTTTATGCAGTGCTGGCCTGTTTTGAAGGGTGCCATCATTAATTCCCTCTTCTCAAGTCTCTGCTGCTTTTTCAATGATTAAATTGGAGAGATATCAAATTCTGAGGGCTGATAGATAGTGATGGCATTGCTTTACTTATACTGTTACAGAACACCGGTTGTGTTTGAGTATTCCATGCATTGGTGGGGTGTTTGAATGGTACCGTCATCCTTTCCCTCTCTGTGCTGTCTCTTCCTTAGAGACTTGTCCCCTGGGAAGAAACATCAGTACCTACTGCTCCTGCTTACCTTGTCTCATATGCAGTCTTCATTCCTGGAGGGAAAATAGCTCCAATCTGGATTTCCCGTACACTAAAATCTGTTGATTATAATTAGTTTTCAAGTCATAGTACTCCTGTCACAATCGTTCAGCGCTACACGGGGCATAACATGTTTTCACAAGGCCACAGAGCTTTCCACCACTCAAAGCACAATCTTCGGCATGACGATCCTTATGTGGTAGCCTATTTGAGATGTCTCTGCCTGGTAATCTGCTGGCCTGGGGTTGAAGACCCACTCAAGCTTGGTAGTTTCTTGTAGTGTCTGCAACGTCACTTTCCTTGTGACCTTGGGGAGCCTGTAGGTTTACCTGCCGAGTCTCCATCACCTTGGTTCAGGATCTAGAACCCAGCTGCTCGCAACGTCAAGTCCTTCTTCATCTCATCCCTTGAAAACATGGCTAGTGGGAACAAGGAGGCCTTGCCTTCCATCATTAGAGGGAACTATGACTACTCCAACTTCAATAGAAGGAATAAGAGAGGAGATTTTAGAACTTTTCTTTTCTGACTTTGTGTGACCATTAGACTTATTGGCCCTGTGAGCGAGGAGATGAAAGGACCATCCAAGAATTGAGCAGAAGTTAAACCTGTAGTTTTGGATTTTTTCCAGCTCTCGGGAAGGACCTGTCAGGGACGTAGTTCTTGAAGACAAGAGTATGGTATTGACAGACCATCTTTTCCGCCCATTACCTACGGGATTGTACCCATGGGTCTCTGGTTATCTGTAGTCTTGGCTCGATGGTAGTTACTTGACAGATGGCCTAAGATAGCGGTCATGATTTAAGTCTAGAATGAGAAGGTAAAGGACGGACCCTTCTACCTCATCTTTCTTCCCCTTCCTGGCTGTGAAGCAGTCACTCGGTTGTTTTTTGATCGGAATCACACGATCGAGCAACTTTTCTCAACAAATAAATTTTTAATTGAAGTCTCTACCATATCCTTTCAGATGAGCGTAAGAATGGCCAAAAGTATGTGAAAACGTATTTCTCACACTAACCATGGATATAGGTTTTTCCTTGACTATCTACCAGTCCCTGGTAGTGACGTAGCCTAACATCTGTTACAACTTCATGCCCAGGTCGTTAGGAGATAGACAGGCGTCGCCACTTTTGCTCCTGTACAGGATAAAAGTGCTTTGACATTTCCATAAAAGTAAACCATTTAGTTAGTTATTTTTCTAACAATACAGAGTCCTTTGAGTTGTGCTTCTTACTTCAACCATTCTGCAAGCTTTAAGCGGGGTTTACGTGGTCGAATGGTTTGTCGAATCCGGTTGTCAAACCTGCTTGTCAAACCTGCTTGTCAAATGATTCAAAGAGATGTCAGTCACAGATGCACAAGGTTTGTGGACAATGAAGCCCTGCCCACAAAAGTCAGGCAAGAACAGACTTTCTCTGAACCGTTCGACAACAAAATACCCCGTTCACACGTTCGAACATCCCTTCAAACACTTGTCTGTTGAGCCGCATTTGACGAACCGTTCGACCTTGTAAACCCAACTTTAGGATGAAGATCACATGTTGGGTAGGCAGCAACCACCATCACCTCGTTAAAAGTTTTAACAGCTGTATCCAGGTTTGCCACAGGCATACTGCTATTGAAGAACCCTGGTTTCTTTGGTTTCTTTAGTTAGGGATAATACAAACTTCTTTTAAATTTCTGATATATTAATGGTAAAACTACATTTAGAGGTGCCATGAGGAAGTTTGTATTTCAAAGACCAAGAAATGGAGCTGTTCCTACTGTTTCTGAACGCAATGGCACTTTCATTCGACCTATAATTGGAGTATGACTTCTTTGAAACTGGAACTCAAGTTTAAATTTTGAAATAGGTTGTAGATCTTCCTTCTTTTATGCCTCATCTTTGTTTGAGTCTTCACTGCAACTTCTAGAAGAAGAATGAGAAGACGTTTTCAAAGAAATCCAAGAGGTCTGATAGATAGGAGTTGCATACATGTGACTCCTACTGTTTCTCTCCCCCACAGAGTGCAGTATCGGTGAACTCCCTTCTTGAGTGAGTGTTGAGAGTTGGGCCATAATGGGAAGAAACATCGGTAACGTGTTCGCCTAGCATTCTCACGGCAGCAGGTCGATCCCAGCCTGGAACCGTGAGCTCAAGCTGTTTACTGGGGAGGTAACTGCTGTGGTTGGGCATCATAGTTGGGGTTGGGCTTGCCCAGCTGACGTTCTAGTGAGCATCTATTTTTGGTGAAACTGGAAGTGAAACCAGACACCTTTAACCTTTAACACAACATTAGGGAGGTGTCTAGTTACATGTTATAGGTGTTCACACATCATTTACTTGTGCTTAGTCTTGTATAGTGAGAAGTAAATGCCGAAATATGTCCCCTAGTAGGAGGAAACAGACATTCGCTACTCTCGTGTGAGCTGACTACACTCGCTGCTGGTTGGGTTGCAGGCTCCTGTACTTCTTTCTTCTTTCCTGGACTATTTTTCTCTTCCTTTGGTATATATATATATATATATATATATGTGCGCCTTTGTACAGTTTAATACACGCGCAGACTGCTTCTAAAATCCTCTTATTATTACTGACATTCTGAGATTATCCCAATCACATTTTCCAAGGCTACCATTAGTTTTTTTTTTTTTTTTTTTTTTTTTTTGCCTCTTCGTCCATGACCCGTGGTTATGCAAAATGATCCAATATCGACTGGTTGTTATTTCGTCTTATATGAGATATTATCTTCTTGTCATGGCACGTTTAGTAATCTTGAGTTTCTGTTAATATCGGGGATCGACATTCCATCACGTTCGCCTCTCAACCTCTCTCGACAATTATCTGACTTAATCTAGTTGCCTAGTTATTGCCTCTCTCTCTCTCTCTCTCTCTCTCTCTCTCCTGGATCTTCTGGACAGTTTTTGGTATATTTCAGTTTCAACTCTCTCCTCTCTCTCTCTCTCTCTCTCTCTCTCTCTCTCTCCTGGATCTTCTGGACAGTTTTTGGTATATTTCAGTTTCAACTCTCTCTCTCTCTCTCTCTCTCTCTCTCTCTCCTGGATCTTCTGGACCGTTTTTGGTATATTTCAGTTTCAACTCTCTCTCTCTCTCTCTCTCTCTCTCTCTCCCTCCTGGATCTCCTGGACCGTGGTTGGTATATTTCAGTCTTAATTCTCTCTCTCTCTCTCTCTCTCTCTCTCTCTCTCTCTCTCTCTCTCTTCCTTATAAGACAAACCCCTGAGCAAAATATCAACAGATAGAAAAAAAAACGAATTTCCCCAATGCAGAAAATTCGCTTCTTCTTCTCCTTCTTCTTCTTCGACCTGATCATCAAGTGTGCCAAATGTTCCACAGACTTGATCACACCATCTATTGCAAGGACGTGATCCATCTGGATAAAATTGTCTTTTTGATTCTACACCTCTGACGGAGAGGACCTCGGCTCTCTCATGCAGCTTCTTCTTCAACTTGAGATTTATCTCCACATCACTGGCAGAGGTTAATGCACTTTCTTACCTCCCATGAGCTGCTGTCTTATGTCTGGAATTCGACCTTCTGTCCTTGTTTTATGTCTGAAATTCGACCTTATGTTCTTGTTTTATGTCTGAAATTAGACCTTTTCTCTTCTGTTTTATGTCTGAAATTTGACCTTCCGTGCTTTTTTTTGTCTTAGATTAGGCTTTTTCTAGCATGTTTTATGTCTGCAATTGGACCTGTGCTTGTTTTATGTCTGAAATTAGACTTTTTCGATTCTGTTTATGTCTGAAATTTGACTTTCTGTCCTTGTTTTGTCTGAAATTAGACTTTTCTGGCCTGTTTTATGTCTTAAACTTAATCTTCTGACCTTGTTTATGTCTGAAATTTGGACTTTTTCTGGCATGTTTTATGTCTGAAAATTGGGATCTGTTGTGCCTGGTTTTTCGTATGAAATTTGACGTTTTATGTCTGAAACTCAACTTTATTTTAGCATGTTTTATGTCTGAATTTTTACCTTTTGTGCCTTCTTAAATCTGAAATTCGACTTTCTGTCCTTGTTTTATCTCTGAAATTAGACTGTTTTTAACCTGTTTTATATCTGAAATTCGACTATCTGTGCTTGTCTAATGTCTGAAAATCGATTTTAAGCCGGTTTTATGTTTGAAATTCGACCTTTTGTGACTTTCATGTCTGAAATTTGACACTTTTCTGAAATTCGAATTTTAAGCTGTTTTGTGTCTGAAATTGGACATTTTGTATATGTTTATGTGTGAAATTCGACGTTTTATGTCTGAAATTCAACCGTTTGTGCCAGTTTTGTGTCTGAAATTCGACCTTCTGAGCTTGTGTCTGAAATTCGACCTTCTGAGCTTGTGTCTGAAATTAGACCCTTTTCTGCTGGTTGTATGTCTGAAATTCGACCTTCTATGCTTGTTTTATGTCTGAAATTTGACTTTCTCTGTCTGTCTGAAATTAGACCTTCTGTGACTGTTATATGTCTGAAATATGACCTTCTCTGTCCGTTTTATGTCTGAAATTCGACATAATGTGCTTGTTTTGTCCGAAATTACACCCCTGTGTGCCTGTTTTATGTCTGAAATTCGACCTTCTGTACTTCTTGTATGGCTGAAATTCTACACATATCTGGTATATTTTGACAAAATAAATTCATACATATCTCCTATATTTTAGACACAATACATCCTCACATATCTGTTATAAATTCTGACAATAAATCCACATATATCTGCTATATTTTGACAATAAATGCACGCATATCTTTTATATTTACGGACAATAAATCAACATATATATATGTGATATATATATATATATATATATATATGTATATATATATGTATATATATATATATATATATATATATATACTATATTTACTGACACAATAAGTTCACACGTCTGTATATTTACTGACAATAAATTGACATATATCTGCTATATTTATAGACAATAAATCTACACATCTGCTATATTAACAAAACAACAAATCCTCACATATCTGCTATACTTACTGACAATAAATCCACACCTATATACTATACTTATAGACAATAAATCCACACATCTGCTATAATTACTGACAATAAATCCACATAAATTTTTGTTATAATTTAATGACACAATAAGTCCACATATATCTGCTGTATATACTGACACAATAAATCCCCACATATCTGCTATATTTACTGACAGTAAATCCACACATTTCTACTATGTTCATAGACACAATAAATTCACATATTTGCAATACTTACTCCACAATAAATCCACACATATCTACTATAATTACTAACGATAAATCCACATATCTGCTATATTTACTGACAGTAAATCCATACATATCTACTATACTTACATACTATAAATGCTCACATATCTAGTATACTTATAGACACAGTAAATCCACATATCTACTATATTCACTAACAATAAATCCACACAAACTTCTGTATTTAAACCCAAATAAATCCTTTATATGCTAATTCCAATGACCTTGAATGGGGAGATCAAAGTTCAATCTACCGTTGGTCCCATTATGCCACGTATCACAGAGAGAATTATTTATGAAATGTTAATGTCATCTTTGATGGAAACGGATCAATTAGCTAGAATTGAAATATTCATTAAAGTCTGATTAGAATCAGCATTACGGGACAACTCATTCATTGCCATTTTGCTTGGGGGGGGGGGGGGGGGTTAGGGAGAGAACCTGTTAGAATCTTGATTTATGATATTGTTGATATTGTTTTATTAATTTACTAGTGGGAGTGAAAGGGGGTTAGGGCCTTAGGGGTAAGAAGAGAACCGTCTTGGGATCTTAATTTGTTTGTGTTATTGTTGGTTTCGTTTTATTTTTGTTTATTTTTTTAGGGGGAGGTTTTGTGATAATGTTGAGGGAATGTGTATATATATATATATATATATATACTGTATATATATATATATATATATATACTTATATATATATATATATATAATACTGTATAAGTATATATATATATATATATATATTTGTGTGTATATGCTCTATGTATATACTAAATATATTCATGTATATGTATATATATATGTGGTATATATATTATATATATATATATATATTTATATATATATATATTTATACACTGCATATGTATAAATATAAAATTATTATATTTTCCCACTACCTCTTCAATACATTAACATTTCCTTTTATCCCTCATTATTCCTTATATTTGAACAATGCTGTCGGAAATCATTTTAAAAGCCAAGAAACATCTAGAATCTCACGAATTCTTTATCTTACACCTTTCTGTTAAATACAATTTGCTATCTACATATAAAGAATAAAATGATCTCATTATTTCAAATCATTTGTTAACAGATTAAACAACCTTATTTGGCTTGGCGCTAATAGGGCAAACGACCCACTGTGGTTTTGGTAACAACTATTTCTTGCTGAAAGGAAGTTAGCCTCCTGTAACCCGATTTGAGACTAGAGTGCCTCCTATTGTAACGCTCACCCGTTAGTGTGGTCGGATAAAAGACCTCGGTTTAAACTTTGGACATTTACTTGGCATCCGGATAATGTGATGAATTATGAAATCGCCTATATACCTTATACTAAAGAGCAAGTGTCTGGTTATGTATATATGTGTATATATGTATATATATATATATATAATGTATCTATCTATCTATATATAATATATATATATATATCTATATACAGTATATATAATTATATATGGTGTGTGTGTGTGTGCGCGTGTGCAGTATACTATATATATATATATACGTACATATACTGTAGGCCTATATATTTGAATAACATAAATATATATATATATTATATATAATGTATATATATTTATATACATATTACTATATCTATATATATAATTCCACTCATGTTGGGCGGCATTGCCAGACATAAAACTACTCAGTCTCTCCCTGTCCCTCTGGTAGTGGGAAGAGGAGGGAGTAGTCACACCCTGGTGAGAGGTTGTACCCGGAAAATAAAAAAATCGGAAGAAACAAATTTGAATTCAACATAAAGTGATAAAGAAAAAGATGAAAAGCTTGGAGTTGTGATAATCCATATTGTTGAGGAATATGTATCTATCTATCTATATATAATATATATATATATATATATACAGTGTATATATGTGTATATATATATATATATATGTGTGTGTCTGTGTGCGTGTGCAGTATATATATATAAATATATATACGTACATATACTGTAGGCCTATATATATGAATAAATAAATATATATATATATATATATATATATGTATATATATTTTATATACATATTTCTATATCTATATATATATTTCCACTCATGTTGGGCGGCATTGCCAGACATATAACTACTCAGTCCTCCTCCCTGTCCCTCTGGTAGTGGGAAGAGGAGGGAGTAGTCACACCCTGGTGAGAGGTTGTACCCGGAAAATAAAAAAAATCGGAAGAAACAAATTTGAATTCAACATAAAGTTGATAAGAAAAAGAATGAAAAGCTTGGAGTTGTGATAATCCATATTGTTGAGGAATATGTATCTATCTATCTATATATAATATATATATATATATATATATATACAGTGTATATATGTGTATATATATATATATATATATGTGTGTGTGTGCGTGTGCAGTATATATATATATATATATACGTACATATACTGTAGGCCTATATATATGAATAAATTAAATATATATATATATATATATATGTAATATATTTATATACATATTTCTATATCTATATATATATTCCACTCATGTTGGGCGGCATTGCCAGACAAATAACTACTCAGTCCTCTCCCTGTCCCTCTGGTAGTGGGAAGAGGAGGGAGTAGTCACACCCTGGTGAGAGGTTGTACCCGGAAAATATAAAAAATCGGAAGAAACAAATTTGAATTCAACATAAAGTTGATAAAGAAAAAGAATGAAAAGCTTGGAGTTGTGATAATCCATATTGTTGAGGAATAAGATTTTCTGCCAACCACTTGTTATCACTATCGGCCCAAGAGCAAATTGGACGCCGCTTTGGTTGTGGTCAGGAAAAATAGAGGAAAAAATCTTATTGTTGTCATAGAGGTTTTTAAGGTATTTCATATATAACTAGAGAGGCACTCAGTAGAGTGCAGACATCCGCCAGGGCAGCTATTTAATCGTATAATTGTTTTTACGATAAAAAAAACATTATTATGATCACATTTTTTTTTCTTTTATGTAGCGAAATTTTTTTTTATTGTCGTCATATAGTTTTTTTTAAGTTATATCATATAAAATTAGAGGGGCACTCAGTAGAGTGCAGACCCCCGCCAGGGCAGCTTTTTTTTTTATCGTAAAATTGATTTTACGATAAAAAAAAACATCATTATGATCACATTTTTTTTTCTTTTATTTAGCGAATTTTTTTTTATTGTTGTCATGGAGCTTTTTAAGGTATATCATATAAAACTAGAGGGTCACTCATTAGAGCGCAGACCTCCGCCAGGGCAGCTTTTAAATCGCAAAATTGGTTTTACGATGAAAACATTATCACATTTTTTCTCTCTTATGTAGCGATTTTTTTATAGTTGTCATATAGATTTTTAAGGTATATCATATAAAACTAGAAGGGGGACTTAGTAGAGCGCAGACCTCCGCCAGGGCATCTTTTTAATCGTAAAGTTGATTTTACGATAAAACATTATTATCCCATTTTCTTTTATGTAGCGAAAATATGTTTATTGTTGTCATAGAGTTTTTTAAGGTATTTCAAATAAAACTAGAGGGGCACTCAGTAGAGCGCAGACCTCCGCGAGGGCAGCGTAATTCTCGTCCTTTTGACCTGATTTCGGACGTTTTGCTCGTCCGTGACCTTCACCTTTGACCTTGACCTTCCAAAATTTATTCGTTTCCAGCTCTTTACATAACAGTTTAAAATCCCTGCAAGTTTCATTACTTTACAATTAAAATTGTGGCCCTATTGTTGATGACCGGAATTTAACCTCTTGGTTGACCTTTTCCTTAGGCTTGACCTTAACCTTCGACCTTAACATGTATTAATTGGCGTGGATTTTTATACACATAAATATGAACCAAATTGGAAGTCTCTGTGACAACGATGTACAAACTTATGGCTGAATACGTGAATTGGACATTTTGCTTGACCGTGACATTGACCTTCCAAAATTTAGTAATTTCCAGCTTTTTACGTGATAGTTAATCCCTTCAAATTTCATTACTCTACGATTAAAATTGTGTCCAGGAAGCTGTTCACAAACAAACACAAACTCAAACACACAAGCAGGTGGGTAAAACATAACCTCCTGCCAACTCCGTTGGCGGAGGTAATGATCGAAGTTTCTTGTGTCCGACTCAATTCAACAGAAACGGAGAGAACAGTCGAAATAATAAATTTATGCTTGAGACTTAACACATCTCACACTTTCGTTCATTTGGGAATTGAATTCGAATATACGGATGAAACAGCAACGTATTGGCAGACAAGAGACTTTCAGTATTATTATTATTATTATTATTATTATTATTATTATTATTATTATTATTATTATTATTATTATTATTATTA
Organism: Palaemon carinicauda; assembly: GCF_036898095.1. Taxonomy (NCBI): domain Eukaryota; kingdom Metazoa; phylum Arthropoda; class Malacostraca; order Decapoda; family Palaemonidae; genus Palaemon; species Palaemon carinicauda. The sequence goes on along the minus strand of NC_090727.1, from coordinate 72,539,757 downwards.
TTATTATTAGCTAAGCTACAACCCTAGTAGGAAAAAGCAGGATGCTATATGAAATATCTGTTTAATATTGTTACTGTTTTTAAAGTATTTTATTTTAATTGTTCATTAGTTCTTATATCGTTTATTTCCTTATTTCCTTTCCTCGCTGGGCTATATTTCCCTGTTGGAGCCCTTGGGTTTTTATAGCATTTTGCTTTTCCAACTAGGTTTGTGGCTTAGCTAATAATAATAATAATAATAATAATAATAATAATAATAATAATAATAGTAATATCTATGATGATGATGATGATGATGATGATCATCATCATCATCATCATCATCATCATCATCATCATCATCATCATCATCATCATCATCATCATCTGCTACAACAACAACAAAAACAACAACAACAATAATAATAATAATAATAATAATAATAATAATAATAATAGTAATAATAATGATATTGTTTGTTGATAATAATAATAATAATAATAATAATAATAATAATAATAATAATAATACTAATAATAATAATCCTGAATTATAGATATCCACAGAGCAAATCCTTTCTAAAATGATAATACATATTACTCCTCCTAATAAATTTTCCTCTAAATTTCCCGAATCTCCTATTTCTGTGACCTCTCAGACGCCTGCAGTGTATTCCTCCCTTCCCACCATTCCACATTTTCTCGCCTTTGTAACACCAGGTCCTTTTTAATCCAAGCACGTTTGGTCTCACAAATTTAGTTTTGCTCTTTGTATTTCTATAAAAAGTTGTATTTTTCTCCCTCTGGGGAAGAAGGGCTTGAGTTATGTAAGAATTTTGTATTTTCTTTGGGTTATGTGACGTTTGCTGGCTTTTGAGGTTTCTTTTTGAGCGTGGTATGTGACATTTGTTAGTGGTATATATATATATATATATATATATAAAGAGTATATATATATACATGTATATTTAAATATATGTATGTATATATGTTTGTATATGTATATATATACATATACATACATATATATATATATATACATGTATATTTAAATATATGTATGTATATATGTTTGTATATGTATATATATACATATACATATATATATGTATATATATGTATATGTGTATATATATATACATATACATATATATATATATATATATATACATATATACATATATA
>NC_090727.1:72498373-72538094 GCF_036898095.1 Palaemon carinicauda | reverse complement strand
ATTTTGAGTCCCATGAAATTATATTGTAAATTTAAACAATTTGAAGCACTATCATATATCCACTCAAAGTTTGGAGTCAAAAGAAATTATATTGTAAATTTAAACAATTTGAAGAATTATCATACAAAAATTCAGATTACGAACAATGGCTCATGAAAATGGCCTTGGCTAAATCATTCCATTATCAAAATTATCTAGTGATAAAAACTACCAGTGAAATGATTAAGAGGTCTTGAAATACACATAACTATATAAAGAATATAAAAACACATTGAGAGAGAGAGAGAGAGAGAGAGAGAGAGAGAGAGAGAGAGAGAGAGAGAGTTAAGAATAATAAACTAACACTGCCAATTTGGTAATTTGATAAAATGCTATCTTAACTTTCGCAAGCAGATTGAAATAATTTCCTTTGTTAATGACCACACACACAAACACACACACACACACACACACACACACACACACACATATATATTATATATATATATATATATATATATATATATATATATATATACATATATATACATATATATACATATATATATATATATATATATATATATATATATATATATATATATACACATACATATATATATACATATATATATATATATATATATATATATATATATACACTATAATATATATATATATATTATATATATATATATATATATCCTGTGGGAGAGACAACTCCTACCAGGCGCGTCCCTTAGGTGGCGGATGAGGGAAACCCTTGCAGTACAACTTATTGCAAGGGCTACTCCGAATAATAGTAATAAGGAGTCGTGGACCAAACAGTAGCAGAGGAGTGGCTAGCCGGCTACCTTATTAGCCAAGAAACCTGCATGAAAAAGATGTCAAGGATTAGTAGTATGGCTACCCGCGTCCGGGGGAACCGACGCGCCCCGAGGTCCTAAACCACAGCCTCGTGGTGAGAAATTAGCAATGTGGTCAGCAAAAGGATTAACAACAGTTGGAACTGTAAATGTAACAACACTCTTTGCACCAGCAAAACTTAGGTGTACCATTGAAGAAATAAATAGATACAGTTGGGATGTATTGGGAATAGCAGAGACTCATTGGGTGGGAGAAGGTGAAATGATGTCAGAAGGAATCAAAATATTGTATTCAGGTAGAACAGGACAATATTCATAGAGAGAGGAGTAGCACTAATGTTAGGAAAAAGAGCACAAAGAGCTTATTTGGAGCACAATTCGGTGAACTCAAGAATAATTTCGGTCACTTTGAGAGGAAAGCACAAGAATTTTAAGGTTATTCAGGTATATGCACCAGACAGCTCATATGAAGATGAAGACGTAGAAAACTTCTATTCACAGTTAGAGGAGGAAATAGAGACAACAAAGACAGGCGATGTAGTCATGGTGATGGGCGATTTCAATAGTAAAATCGGAAATGACAGGAGAGGCTACGAGGATGTGATGGGAGAGTTCGGTTTGGGTGAAAGAAATGAGAGAGGACAGAGGATGTTGGAATTTTGCCAGGGTAAACAACTGTGTATAACAAATACTTACTTTTATCATAGAGAACAGCACAGATATACATGGACACACCCAGATGGAATTCATAAGAACTGCATTGATTATATCCTTATAAATAAGAGATGGAAAACATCAGTGACGGGAACAAAAGTGATGAGGGGAGCAGACTTTGGAACATCACATGAACTACTACTTTCAAACATCCGTATTAAATTTCGGACAGACAGAGGAAGAAATCAAGAACTAGTCGGGTATAATCTAGATAAACTGAGGAACGAGGAAGTAAAAACTGCCTTCAAAGTAAGAGTAGGAGGACGTTTTGAACCACTAATAGGACTCGAGACAACAGAGGAAAAGTGGCGTTGGGGACGAGACATAATTAAAGAGGAAGCCGACAGTATTTTGGGAAGGAGAAGGAAAGCAAAGCAGCAGTGGGTCACAGAGGAAGTATTGGATGCATGCCAAGAGAGGAGAGAAGCAAAAAAGACAAAGAATGAAAACCCATCCCAAGAAAACAAAGCAAGTTATAGACAAAAGTGCAGAGCAGTGGACAATAAATGCAAAAGAGCAAAAATAAAATGGATAGAAGACCTGTGTAAAACATGTGAGGAATGTTTCAGAAACGGCCATTCAAGAGATCTATTCACCGCAGTAGACAGATTAACAAGGGGTTGGAAGAACAATGGAATTGCTGTAAGAGATGCAGATGGCAACAAGGTATCAGCAACGGCTGATGTTGAGAAGATCTGGAAAACGCACTACGAGGAACAACTAAAAGGAAGTGGAAGACGGGTAACTGGAGAAGATTATCCAGAACTAAGAGGAGAGCTATGGAACATACAGGAAACACCAGATCTCCTGATAGAAGAAGTGGGAAAAGCTTTAAGAGCTATGTCAAGTGGGAAAGCACCAGGAATAGATGGACTACCAAAGGAATTGCTTGAAGCTGGCGGTGAAATGGTAGAAAGATGGTTGTGTGATTTATGCAGGGATATAGTAGATGGACAAGCAGCTCCAAATGATTGGACTGAAAACATTATAATTCCAACACACAAGAAAGGGGACACCACCTTATGCAAAAATTATAGGCCTATCAGTCTATTACCACATGCTTATAAAGTTTTAGCAAAAATCATACAAAGTAGAATAGCAAGGCAAGAAGAGGAAATAATTGATGAGGGTCAAGCAGGATTTAGGGCGGGTAGAGGAACAATCGATCATGTATTCACCTTCTCACAAATCATAGAAAAATTCTGGGAGAAGGAAAAAGATCTGTATTGTGTATTTATTGACTTCAGGCAAGCGTTTGACTCCATATGGAGGGAAGGAATGATTAGGATTTTGAAGGAATGGGGATTAGAACCAAAAATACTGGAAACCATCAGGAGATTGTATGAAAGGACATCGGCTAGAGTAAGAAAAGGAAAGTGTTTGACAGAAGAGTTCATAACCACTGGTGGGGTTATACAGGGTTGCCCACTATCACCACACCTCTTCAACCTATACTTGGAATGGGTAATGAGAATGGCACTTGGAGATTATGAGGGTGGCATAGATATAGGAGGGACAAAAATATCTAATATGAGGTATGCAGATGACATAGTGCTTTTAGCAGAAACTAAGGAGGAACTTCAGAGAGTGTTGAGAATGGTGGAGGAGCAGTGCAGTAGGTATGAATTAGTGATAAATAGAGAGAAAACCAAAAGTATGAAAATTGGACGCCAGAGAGAGGCCTTAGAAATACAGCTATCAGAGGGAGAAGTGGAACAAGTCAATGAGTTTAAATATTTGGGTGTGTTTTTCACAGCAGATGGAAAGATGGAAAGAGCAATTCAAGACTGAATCTCAAGTGGCCAGAAAGCATTTGGAAGGCTAAGAAGAATCTGGAAAGATAGAAATATATCCATTAAGTTGAAAATTAGGCTATTAAGAGCAATAGTAATCCCCACAGTGATATACGGTGCTGAATGCTGGATACTGAAGAAGAGAGAGGAGAAAAAGTTATTAGCCTTTGAAATGAAATGTCTGAGAAGAATCTGTGGTGTAAGATGGGAGGACAGAATTACGAACGAGAGAGTGAGAGAAATGGCTGGTGTTGAGGACACAATTCTGATTAGAGTGGAAGATATTCAGAGGAGATGGTTTGGGCATGTACAGAGGATGGAACAGGACAGATGGCCTAAGATAGTGCTTCATGGTCAAGTGGCCGGAAATAGACCGAGAGGACGACCAAGAGATACATGGGTGAAAACCTTCAAGAAAGCAAATGGAGGCGAGACATTTCAGCAGCTGGCACAGATGGCATAGGATAGGAGTCTCTGGAGAGAATGGCGATATCAGATGCAGGACCCAACCTGGAGAATTCCGGACGGGATTTAAACCAAAACCATATATATATATATATATATATATATATATATATATATATATATATATATATAGCTATTACACTTTGCTAATTTGTAATGTCACAATACCCGACGACTCGTATCTTATAAAAAAACAAAATACATAAAAATATGAAAAGTAAAAGCTTGAAAAAATTAAAGTTAATAAAAATAACGGAATAAATAACTTAAATAAAAAAAATACTTAAACCTCCCTTGTTTCTTTTACCTTCGTTAACACGAAAAAACTTTAAAATATGATGAAATGAAATTCCATATCATTTTTGTAAAACATATCTACTCAAATTTTCATATCTAAAGGCGGGTTTACACGGTCGAACGCGGTTCGACAAGTAAGTGTTTGAAGTGATGTTCGAACGTGTGAACGGGGTATTTGGTTGTCGAACACGTTGGTCGAACAGTTCAAGGAAAGTCCGTTACAGCCTGATTTTTGTGGGCGGGGCTTTGACAACCGAGTTCAACGAACCGTTTGGCAATCAGGTTCTACAACCAAGTTCGACGAACCGTTTGGCAATCAGGTTCTACAACTAAATTCTATGAACCGTTGGACAAGCAGGTTCGACAACCAAGTTCGACGAACCATTTAAAAAGCAGGTTCGACAACCAAGTTCGACGAACCGTTAGACAAACAGATACGACAACCGAGTTCGACGAACCGTTAGACAACAGATACGACAACTAAGTTCGACGAACCGTTTGGCAAGCAGGTTCGACAACCGAGTTCGACGAACCATTTAATATGTATGTTCGACAACCAGGTTCGCCGAACCGTTTCACAAGCACGTTTGACAACCGAGTTCAACGAATCATTTGGCAATCAGGTTCTACAACCAAGTTCGACGAACCGTTTGAAAAGCAGGTTCGACAACCGAGTTCGATAAACCATTTGGCAATCAGGTTCTACAACCGAGTTCGACGAACCGTTTGAAAAGCAGGTTCGACAACCGAGTTCGACGAACCATTTAATATGTATGTTCGACAACCAGGTTCGCCGAACCGTTTCACAAGCACGTTTGACAACCGAGTTCAACGAATCATTTGGCAATCAGGTTCTACAACCAAGTTCGACGAACCATTTGAAAAGCAGGTTCGACAACCGAGTTCGATAAACCATTTGGCAATCAGGTTCTACAACCGAGTTTGACGAACCGTTTGAAAAGCAGGTTCGACAACCGAGTTCGACGAACCGTTCGACCGTATAAACCCCAGCTTCAGATCTCCTGTACTATTAATTCTTTCCTTAAATTCCTTCATTTTGACAAGTCCTTTTTAAGTAAGACGTCCTCTGAAGGATAAAATTCCTTTGATCAATCAGGTGACGTCGAAGAGCAAAGAGAAGATCCAAGGCTCTGACGAGGTATTCCTGAAGACCTTTAAGGATTTGACAATATTTTTTTTTATATATTTACATACGCGACCCGTCAAACGTGCCGGGTAAATTTTTAGTGAGATATGCGCAAACACAGAATCAACCAGTCAATATATATATATATATATATATATATATATATATATATATATATATATATATATATATATATACTGTATATACACACACACACACACACATATATATATATATATATATATATATATATATATATATATAATGTATATATATATATACACATACACATATATATATATATATATATATATATATATATATATACGCACATAATATAGCCCAACACTTGCCAATTATTATATAGGGGATATAAAAGATCACTTTTGTACAAGTTAGATTGTTCAGAGATTAATGTCCAGTTGTACACACGACTGTGCCATCTAAGGCTACTTTCTAATTTCTTGATCTTAAACTCTAGAAGTTTTATTCCAGCTGTGACCAAGTTGTGGAATGATCTTCCTAATCGGGTAATTGAATCGGTAGAACTTCTAAAGTTCAAACTTGCAGTTAATGTTTTTATGTTGAACAGGCTGACATGAGTCTTTTTATAGTTTATATATGAAATATGTTTTAATGTTTTAGTGTTTTTAAAATATTTACTTTAATTTGCCATTACTTGTTATATTTATTTATTTCCTTATTTCCTTTCCTCACTGGGCTATTTTTCCCTGTTGGAGCCCTTGAGCTTACAGCATCTTGCTTTTCCAACTAGGGTTGTAGCTTAGCTAGTAGTAGTAGTAATAATAATAATAATAATAATAATATAGCTAACTTAATTAACATAAAAAACGTGCTGTATAATCTGATACACCAAACGATGTCATATATAAAGGTAAAGGTGTTTGGTTTCAGTTCTAGTTTCATCAAATTAAATGCTCACCAGAACGTCAGTCAGGCAAGCCCAAACCCCCCTTGTGGTGCTCAACCACTACAATGGCCTCCCCCGTAAACAGCTTAAACTCAAGGTCCCGGGCTGGGATCGATCTGCTGCCATGCATATGCTAGGCGAACATTACCACTGTACTAGCCAGGAGGCTAGTACAGTGAACTTGGATAGTATTACGCTTTGTTTCATAATGTAATATTAAGTACTATAGTCCATTTCTTTTAGCGAGTCATATTTGCACCGACTCGCAGTGGTGCCCTTTTAGCTCGGAAAAGTTTCCTGGTCGCTGATTGGTTAGAATTATCTTGTCCAACCAATCAGCGATCAGGAAACTTTTCCGAGCTAAAAGGGCACCGCTGCGAGTCGGTGCAAATATGACTCGCTAAAAGAAATGGACTATACGTTATGTTATTCAGATAAATTTAATGTATTTGTTATAACATAGCAAGAACAAAGAGTTTAAACATAAGAACAATAAATTACTGTTTGCAATAAAGTCTACGACTGGTAACACGCATACCGAGGAAAATATTTAGGATTCTTTTCGGAAGTAAACAAATGGATTTTTTCCAACAATAACAAGACTAAAACATGTTCTGTATTTGGAAGATTAAAAAAACAAAAATCGAACCACAGTTCAGAGTCGATTTTAGGAGAGAGAGAGAGAGAGAGAGAGAGAGAGAGAGAGAGAGAGAGAGAGAGAGAGAGAGAGAGAGAGAGAGAGAAAGAGCACTTGCTTCTTTTTGGAAATAAACAAATTGATTTTTTTCAATAATAGCAAGACTAAAACATGTCTTGGACTTGTAAAAATAAGAGGTAAAAATCTGTCTCACCTTAGGTGCCATTATTATATCCTTCCATCAGCATTTCTTTAATATAAAGACCACTAAAAAAAGGGAAAAGAGTGTTTATGCAACTTTGAATAAAAATGGAATATAGTTTTCCTTTCTATCTTACTGTCAAGACCTTGTTTATCCATGTATTTGCTTAATCAAAATATTTAAATGCCACCAATGAATGGCAGAGGCAAGGGACAGTATCAATGCCCTAGCTAGCAGGACAACGCCCTAGAGACTGACAATATATTCATATCATAAATGCCCAAGGTAGGACCAAGGAAGATCAGACAATGGTTGCTGATGACTCAGCAGGTAGACCTATAAAGGTTGAAGGTGTCTGGTTCCAATTTCATAGTCATATATGGACCAAGTTTGCAGTCTCTGTGATAATAATGTCCATACTTATGGCTGATTACGTGAATTAGACATTTTTCTTGACCGTAACCTTGACCTTTGACCTTGACCTACCAAAATTTAATAATTTTCAGCTTTTACATAATAGTTAACCCCTGCAAGTTTCATTACACTACAATTAAAATTGTGGCTGGGAAGTTGTTCATAAACAAACACAAACACACACACACACACACACAAACAAGGGGTAAAACATAACCTCATTCCAACTTCGTTGGCGTGAGGTAAAAAACAAATTTCATTTATAAAACGAAAAAGCGAGATCATTGCGAAACTTAAAAAAAGAGTATTTAAACAAAAAGAGACAGACTTACTGTTAAACAATGATTGATTGATTGATTGATTTGAAGTTCTCTGGTATCCTGATGTTAAACACTGAAACTATCAAAAATGACATCACGCTACAATACAGACTACCAAGAAAAAGACGTACTGTAACTTAGGAAATTCTTGAAAAAAGTTCTCAAGATCTTTTTAAACATTTTAACCTTTACACTTAAATGGCAAATTACGAGACAATCCCGTAGTCATTTTAACCAGATCCACTTTGAATGCATTGTCTATCATTTAATCTCTTTCTTTTAATCAAATTATCTAAGAGTTTTTTTTCACTCGAACTAATGGGCATTGATAAATATTTATATCAAATTAATTTCTAACTACATAAAGTTTGCAAAATACAACTAGCTTCTTTAAAATTTGATAAAATTATTCAAATTATCATTATTATTATTATTATTATTATTATTATTATTACTTGTTAAGCTACAACACTAGTTGGAAAAGCAGGATGCTGTAAGCATAAAAATAATTAATTGTTGGAAACGTCTCTGCCTGGCAATTGGTTAGGCAGGAGTTCGAGACACGTTCAAGCACGATTAGGGGAGTCAACAAGTCTATTTGCTCAGTCCTCAGCAGCCACTCCCTGGCCCTCCCTGGTCCTAATTTGATGGAGAGGAGGTTTGGGTGATGATCATACGTGTATATGGTCAGTCTCTGGGGCATTATACCTAGCTATTGACTTTGCTATTCATGAGTGACCTTTAAACTAAAAATACATTTAAAAAAAACAAATGTTTATATCAAATTTCAAGATCGACCTTTATACCTTCAAACTCAAAGCATATTTAGAAAAAAAAAAAACAGAAATGTCTATATCAAATTTCAAGAGCGACCTTTACACCTTTAAATTCAAAGCATATTTAAAAAAAAACAACCCAGAAATGTCTATATCAAATTTCAAGATCGACCTTTATACCTTTAAACTCAAAGTCTATTTAGAAAAAAAAAAAAACAAGAAATGTCAATATAAAATTTCATGAGCGACCTTTAAACTTTTAAACTCAAAAAAACTAACCCAGAAATGTCTATATAAAATTTCAAGAGCGACCTTTAAACATGTTATTTTTATTAGTAAAATAAATTTTTGAATATACTTACCCGATAATCATGTAGCTGTCAACTCCGTTGCCCGACAAAATTCTATGGAGGGATACGCCAGCTATCACAATACTAGAAGGGGGTGTACTCACCAGCGCCACCTGTGGCCAGGTACTACAGTACTTCTTGTTGACACCTCCTCAATTTTTCCTCGGTCCACTGGTTCTCTATGGGGAGGAAGGGAGGGTCAATTAAATCATGATTATCGGGTAAGTATATTCAAAAATTTATTTTACTAATAAAAATAACATTTTTCAATATTAAACTTACCCGATAATCATGTAGCTGATTCACACCCAGGGGGGTGGGTGAAAACCAGTGTACAAGATTAAAGGATAGCTAAGTATCCCATATTTCATATAACAGTTATCTCAAATAACAATGAAATAATAAGTACCTGGTAAGGAAGTCGACTTGAACCGTTACTCTGCCTCTTTTTTAAGTTCGTCTTCCTTACTGAGCGCAGCGTTCCTCTTGGAGGCTGAATCAACTCAAAGGTGCTAAAGTATATAGGGCTGCAACCCCTACTAAAGGACCTCTACACAACCTCTAACCCAGGCGCTTCTCAAGAATGAATTGACCACCCGCCAAATCAAAAGGATGCGGAAGGCTTCTTAGCCTACCGTAACAACCATAAAAACAACAATAAAAGTATTCAAGAGAAAGGTTAAAAAAGGTTATGGGATTAAGGGAATGTAGTGGCTGAGCCCTCACCTACTACTGCACTCGCTGCTACGAATGGTCCCAGGGTGTAGCAGTTCTCGTAAAGAGACTGGACATCTTTAAGATAAAATGATGCAAACACTGACTTGCTCCTCCAATAGGTTGCATCCATTATGCTCTGCAGAGAACGGTTTTTATTAAAGGCCATCGAAGTAGCTACGGCTCTTACTTCGTGGGTCCTTACCTTCAGCAAAGCAAGGTCTTCCTCCTTTAAGTGAGAATGGGCTTCTCTAATCAGAGGCCTTATATAATACGAAACCCCATTCTTGGACATGGGCCTCGAAGGTTTCTTGATGGCACACCATAAGGCTTCTGACTGTCCTCGAATAGGTTTTGACCTATTAAGATAAAATTTGAGAGCTCTGACAGGGCAAAGAACTCTTTCTAGCTCGTTACCTACCATGTTGGAGAGGCTAGGTATTTCAAACGATCTAGGCCAAGGACGTGAAGGAAGTTCATTCTTAGCTAAGAACCCGAGCTGTAAAGAACATGTTGCAGATTCGGTCGTGAAACCAATGTTCTTGCTGAAGGCATGAACCTCACTGACTCTTTTCGCTGTTGCAAGGCAGACGAGAAAAAGAGTCTTGAGGGTAAGGTCCTTGAAGGAAGCTGACTGGAGAGGTTCGAACCTAGGTGACATAAGGAACCTTAAGACTACGTCTAGGTTCCAGCCTGGAGTGGGTAGACGACGCTCTTTAGAAGTCTCAAAAGACTTAAGGATGTCTTGAAGGTCCTTGTTGGAAGAAAGGTCCAAACCTCTGTGGCGGAGAACTGAAGCCAACATACTCCTGTACCCTTTAATCGTAGGGGCTGAAAGGGATCTCTCATTCCTAAGATGTAATAGGAAGTCAGCTATTTGGGTCACAGAGGTATTGGTAGAGGATACTGCATTGGCTCTACACCAGCTCCGGAGGACTTCCCACTTAGATTGGTAGACTCTACGAGTGGAAACCCTCCTTGCTCTGGCAATCGCACTGGCTGCCTCCTTCGAAAAGCCTCTAGCTCTAGCGAATCTTTCGACAGTCTGAAGGCAGTCAGCCGAAGAGCGTGGAGGTTTGGGTGCAACCTGTCTACGTGAGGTTGACGTAGAAGGTCCACTCTTAGAGGGAGAGTCCTGGGGACGTCGACCAGCCATTGAAGTACCTCTGTGAACCATTCTTTTGCAGGCCAAAGGGGAGCAACCAGCGTCAGCCGTGTCCCTTCGTGCGAGATGAACTTCTGAAGGACTTTGTTTATTATCTTGAACGGTGGAAATGCGTAAAGGTCGAGATGGGACCAGTTCAGCAGAAAAGCATCCACATGAACTGCTGCTGGGTCTGGAACTGGGGAACAGTACAACGGAAGTCTCTTGGTCATGGAGGTGGCAAACAGATCTATGGTAGGCTGACCCCACAAGGTCCAAAGTCTGTTGCACACGCTCTTGTGGAGGGTCCATTCCGTGGGAATGACCTGATCCCTTCTGCTTAGGCGATCTGCTGAGACGTTCATGTTGCCCTGAATGAACCTCGTGACTAAAGTGAGGTTTTGACTTCTTGACCAAATGAGGAGGTCCCTTGCGATCTCGTATAGGCTCCTCGAATGGGTCCCTCCTTGCTTGGAGATGTAAGCCAAGGCTGTGGTGTTGTCGGAGTTCACCTCCACCACCTTGCCTAGCAGGAGGGACTTGAAGTTCAACAGGGCTAAGTGAACTGCTAGTAGCTCCTTGCAGTTGATGTGGAGCGTTCCCTGTTCCTCGTTCCACGTTCCCGAGCACTCCTGTCCGTTCAAGGTCGCGCCCCAGCCCGAGTCCGATGCATCCGAGAAGAGATGAAGATTGGGGGTCTGAATAGCCAACGATAGGCCCTCCTTGAGAAGGAGATTGGTCTTCCACCACAAGAGAGTGGTCTTCATCTCTTTGGTGACTGGGATAGAGACTGCTTCGAGAGTCAAACCCTTGTCCCAATGAGCTGCAAGATGGAATTGAAGAGGGCGGAGGTGGAGTCTCCCTAGCTTCGACGAACAGGGCCAGCGATGAAAGGGTCCCTGTGAGACTCATCCACTGTCTCACCGAGCAACTGCTCCTCTTCAGCATGCTCATGATGCAATCTAGGGCTTGGCTTATCCTTGGGGCCGATGGAAAAGCCCGAAAATCCTGACTCCGAATCTCCATTCCCAGGTACACAATGGATTGGGAGGGAATGAGCTGAGACTTTTCTAGGTTGACTAACAGACCCAGTTCTTTGATTAAGTCCAAAGTCCAGTTGAGACTTTCCAGACAGCGACGACTCGTGGAGGCTCTCAACAGCCCGTCGTCTAAGTAAAGGGAGGCTCTGATGTCCGATAAGTGGAGGAATTTTGCTATATTCCTCATCAGATGCGTAAACACCATAGGAGCTGTGCTTAGGCCAAAACACAGGGCTTGGAATTGGTAGACAACCTTTCCAAAAACGAATCTCAGGAAAGGTTGGGAGTCTGGATGAATAGGAACGTGAAAGTAAGCATCTTTCAGGTCCAACGAGACCATCCAGTCCTCCTGCCTGACCGCTGCTAGGACCGACTTCGTCGTCTCCATCGTGAACGTCTGCTTGGTGACATAAGCATTGAGCGCGCTGACGTCCAGCACCGGTCTCCAACCTCCTGTCTTCTTGGCCACCAGAAAAAGACGGTTGTAGAAGCCCGGGGATTGATGGTCCCGGACTATAACCACTGCCTTCTTCTGTAAAAGGAGCGACACCTCCTGGTGCAACGCTAGCCTCTTGTCCTTTTCTTTGTAGTTGGGAGAGAGGTTGATGGGAGATGTGGTCAGAGGGGGTTTGCGGCAGAATGGTATCCTGTAACCCTCCCTCAGCCAACTGACAGACTGGGCGTCTGCACCTCTCTTTTCCCAGGCTTGCCAGAAGATCTTGAGTCTGGCTCCTACTGCTGTCTGGAGATGATGAGAGTCAGTTTTTTCCTTTAGAAGCCTTGGAACCTTTCCTAAACTTGCTCCTGGAAGAGTCTGGACGGGAGCTTCCTCGGCTGGGGGCTCTACCACGAAAGGGCGGAATAAACCTCGTAGCAGGAGTATCAGCCACTGGGGTGCGATAAGTCCTGGGGACTGAGGTAGCAACCTTAGTCTTTCGAGCCGATGAGGCCACAAGATCATGGGTGTCCTTTTGTATCAGGGCCGCAGACAAGTCCTTAACAAGCTCTTCGGGAAAAAGGAACTTCGAGAGCGGAGCGAAAAGGAGCTGAGATCTTTGACAAGGTGTGATGCTGGAGGAAAGGAAGGTACAAAGCTGCTCCCTTTTCTTAAGAACCCCTGACACAAACATCGAAGCAAGTTCGCCAGATCCATCCCTAATGGCCTTATCCATGCAGGACATCAAGAGCATGGCAGAGTCCTTGTCCGCAGGGGAGGTCTTCTTGCTAAGGGCCCCCAGGCACCAGTCTAGGAAATTGAACATCTCAAATGCTCTAAAAACACCTTTCAGAAAGTGATCAAGGTCTGAGAAGGTCCAGCAAACCTTAGAGCGCCTCATTGCTGTTCTACGAGGAGAGTCTACCAGACTTGAGAAGTCAGCCTGGGCAGAGGCAGGTACTCCCAAGCCTGGTTCCTCTCCTGTGGCATACCAAACGCCCGCTTTAGAAGTGAGCTTAGTCGGAGGAAACATGAAGGAAGTCTTTCCAAGTTGTTGCTTAGACTGCAACCACTCCCCTAAAATCCTTAACGCTCTCTTAGAGGACCTTGCTAAGACGAGCTTAGTATACGTAGACTTAGCTGGCTGCATGCCCAGCGAAAACTCAGATGGCGGAGAGCGGGGGATAGCAGAGACAAAGTGGTCTGGGTATACCTCTCTGAAAAGAGCCAAGACCTTACGAAAGTCAATAGGAGGCGGAGAAGACTTGGATTCATCCACGTCTGATGAGGGATCCAGGTGTGCAGCCTCATCATCAGAAACCTCATCACCAGAGTGTAGCGAAGAGATCGGTAAGGTATGCTGAACAGCAGAATCAGCACGAGCTGGAACAAAAATACTTGTGGTTTCCTCCTCAAGTCTCTGTTGAGGGAACACCTGAGGCTCAGGTTGCAAAGGCTGATCCAAAGAAGTAGCAGAAGGTAGGCGCATGGGTGGAGGGGGCTGACTCCTGGCATGAGTGTCTGAACTCAAGAGTTGCGCTTGCTGTGTGGTTGGTGGATGCGCGGTAGCAGGTTCCTGAGGAACGAGTTGAGGTTCCTGAGGTGTGAGCTGTGAGCGATGAGGTAGAGGCTGCGCAGAACGCAGTAATTGTCTCGCGAGTTGAGGTTCCTGAGGCGCAAGGCTAAGGTGTTGAGGTGCTTGCCTTGAGGAGGGTTGAGGTCGCTGCAGCGAGAGCTGAGGAGTCTGACTCATGGATGGGAGAGGTTGTTGTACCTCAAGAGAGTGTTGCCTCACTGGTGGAACTGCAAGTGGAAGCGGAGGAAGTAAGGTATAAGCTTCCTGTTCCCATTGCTGAGGTTGCCTTAAGGAAGGCAGAGGGAGCTGCACACCACTGGAAACAGTCAACTCAGAACGTGCTAAGGTATCCTGAGGAGCCTCAACATCGTACGCCTGGCAGGCAGTACTGCGGTTAGGCGGAGCGATCGCAGGAGGAGGTGTAACCTTCTCAGCCTGACACTCACGCATCAAGACCGCAAGTTGTGACTGCATGGACTGCAGTAGAGTCAACTTGGGGTCTGCAGACACTAAGGTCTGCTGAGGTAAAGCCTTAACAGCAGAGATCTGTTGCGGCAGTACCTTACTCCTCTTAGGAGGAGTGCACTCAACTGATGACTGCGGCGAGTCAGAGCTGATCCAATGACTGCAGCCAGGTTGAGC
Organism: Palaemon carinicauda; assembly: GCF_036898095.1. NCBI lineage: Eukaryota > Metazoa > Arthropoda > Malacostraca > Decapoda > Palaemonidae > Palaemon > Palaemon carinicauda. The sequence goes on along the minus strand of NC_090727.1, from coordinate 72,523,651 downwards.
TCTTGAGGTCTGGACTCTGCGCTTGAGTGGTCTTGAGACCTGAGTCCAACGTTTCTTTCCTGACAACTCTTCAGCAGACGAGTAAAAGACGGGCTCAATCGTCTGCAGGTGGGAGTGACGGTCTCTAGAAGACACGCCCGCAACCACCGAGGATACTTCTGTGCGCCGATCAAGGCCTGCCGAACCCTTTTGCCCTTCGACATTGCTTCTCCCCTGGGCTTGGGAGCTTGCAAGAGGTCCCGGACTGGGAGGACGACTGGCACGCACAGAAGTACCCTCACGCACCACACTGACACTGACACTAGCACTTGGCACTGCACTGACACTAGCACTCGTCACAGCACTGGCACTAATACCACCCACTGCACTCTTGACCTTAAGTTCCTTGACTTCGGCCATAAGAGACTTATGATCACTAACCACTGACTCTACTTTGTCACCTAAAGCCTGAATGGCACGCAAAACAACAGACATATCAGGTTGAGGGCAAATAGTAGGTTCGGGGGTAGCCACTACAGGGGGAGGAAAAGGTAGGGGATCATGAGGTGAGGAAAAAAGTGAAGAGCGAGAAGAACTCCTCCTAACTCTCTCTCTCTCTAACTTGGTTGAATACTTAAGAAATCGGACAAAATCAAGTTCCGAAAGTCCGGCGCATTCCTCACATCGATCTTCTAACTGACAGGGCCTTTCCCTACAGTCAGAACAAGCGGTGTGAGGATCTACCAAGGCCTTCGGAATACGCCTATTACAAGACCTACATCGTCTATGTGGAGGGGCTTGTGAAATGTCAGACATCTTGAATCAAAAGAGTTAGCCAAGTGGGGATTCCAAATCAAGCAAAAAGATCGTTAACCGTTAATCAGGACTAAATAATAGCTATCTAAGCTAATATAGAAGTTTTCCAGTAAAGCGACAGCCGAAATCTGAGAGAAATACTTCACCAAAAGCCGTGAAAATACTCCAAGATCATAAGCGTATCCCAGAACGTCTTGCCGGAAGCACGACAGAGGAAAAATTGAGGAGGTGTCAACAAGAAGTACTGTAGTACCTGGCCACAGGTGGCGCTGGTGAGTACACCCCCTTCTAGTATTGTGATAGCTGGCGTATCCCTCCATAGAATTCTGTCGGGCAACGGAGTTGACAGCTACATGATTATCGGGTAAGTTTAATATTGAAAACTTTAAACTCAAAGCATATTTAAAAAAAAAACCCAGAAATGTGTATATCAAATTTCAAGATCGACCTTTATACCTTTAAACTCAAAGCCTATTTAGAAAAAAAAAAAAAACAAGAAATGTCTATATCAAATTTCATGAGCGACCTTTAAACCTTTAAACTCAAAACATATTTAAAAAACCAACACAGAAATGTCTATATCAAATTTCATGAGCGACCTTTATACCTTTAAACTCAAAGCATATTTAGAAAAAAAAAATGTCTATATCAAATTTCCTGAGCGACCACTCAAAACATATTTAAAAAACGAACCCAGAAATATCTATATCAAATTTCGTGAGCGACCTTCAAATCTTCAAGCTCAAAGCATAGGCCTATTCAAAGAAAAAAAAAAACTCAGAATTGTTTATATTAAATTTCATGAGCGACCTTTAAACTCAAAACACATTTTCAAAAACCAACCCAGAAACGTTTATATTACATCAATTTTCAACTTCATAATGAATCACATACAAAAGATGAATATTCGTGTTTAAACTTCAAATAGAAATGAACAAATACTTAAATGAACTAAAAAAATACACATTCTTAAAAAAAATTATATTCTCAAAATTCGATAAAACCAGACCCTTAGAAAGTTCGATTTTAAACTTCAAATAGATATGACCAAATACTTGAATGATCTAAGAAAAAATATTATAAAAAAAAAGTATAGTTCGCAAAATTCGACAAAAAAAAAAAAATATCCTTAAAAGCGAAATACGAATCTTCGCTTTTCAACTTCAAATATAAAAGAATCAAATACTTCAAGAAACTAAAAAAAAAAAAAAAATATTCTAAAAAATGTATAATTCGCAAAATTCGACCCAAAAAAAAGACCCTTAAAAGCAAAATATGAATATTCACATTTCAACTTCAAATATAAAGGACCAAATACTTCAAGAAACTAAAAAAAAAAAAAAAATATTCTAAAAAATGTATAATTCGCAAAATTCGACCCAAAAAAAAGACCCTTAAAAGCAAAATATGAATATTCACATTTCAACTTCAAATATAAAGGACCAAATACTTCAAGAAACTAAAAAAAAAAAAAAAAAATATGCTAAAAAATGCATAATTCGCAAAATTCGACCAATAAAAAAGACCCTTATTATTATCATTATTATTATTATTATTATTATTATTATTATCATTATTATTATTACTATTATTATTACTTGCTAAGCTACAACCCTAGTTGCAAAAGCAGGATGCTATAAGCCCAGAGGCTCAAACAGGGGAAATACCCTTAGAAGCAAAATACGAATGTTCGCTTTCAAACTTCAAATAAAAAGAACAAAATACTTTAAGAAACTAAAAAGCACATTCTAAAAAATATGTAATTCCCAAAATTCTCCAATAGAGACCCTTAAATCAAAAGAAAATGGAGCGTATAGCGTTGGCAACGCCTGGGAGGTTCAACACATTCCCTGGCCAAAATCGAACGACTTTTCAAACCTCAGTTTCAAGTCGAAGATAAAATCGTCTACAGGATTTCCACCTTGTGACACACACACACACACACACACTCCGGGAATCCTTCCCAAAGCCCCTTTTTTGAGAAATTCAGGGGGAGGATCTTAGGGGGGAAAGGTCATTTAAATAACATGTGTAGGAATTGTATATTATTTACATTTATAAATTGTGACAGGAAGGAAATATCTATATATATATATATATATATATATATATATATATATATATATATATATATATATATATATATATATCTATATATATATATATATATATATATATATATATATATATACATAGATAGATAAATATATATAGATATATATATAGATATATATATATATATATATAGATATATATATAGATATATATATAGATATATATATATATATATATATATATATATATATATATATATATATATATATATATATACATACATATCCTGTCACAATCAGGGGGAAGAGGAGGGAGTAGTCATTACCTGGTGAGAGAGGGTACCCCAAGATATACACTCGGAACAACACAAATTGCTGAACCAACGGACTGTAATTTAGAAAAGGGGAGTGTGTGGGAAGGGTTGAATGTGTGTGTGAATGCGTGCCCATCTATCTAAATATTTAGCTGTCATTTTTGAAGCGTCACATACACTCGTTAAGAACACCTGGTGAAAATTTTTACCTAATTGGGAAATAAATTGTTATCAGGCAAGCATGACTAACAGTAGATCAGCCGCCCATTGAGATACTACCGCTAGAGAGTTATGGGATCCTTTGACTGGCCAGACAGTACTTCATTGGATCCTACCGCAAACAACTACATAGACGACGACAGGGGTAAATAAATACCCTTCACAAAATTTTTGACTTTAGCAAAGTCATTCACAGTTATCAGGAAACACTGCATATCCTTATCATCGTCCATAAATAATCCTCGAACAAAATTGTTTTCAAAAACATCTATTCAACCTGAAAGTAAAAGCAAAAGATCTGGAGGCCAAAATCAAAGCGAGCCCCACTTTTCCAGGCAGTGGGCGGGGCCTCCCCATTACCCGGCAGCAACCACTACTGCCTCGTTAAAAGTGTAAACGGAAATTCTAGGTTTTACTGAAGTCATACTCCTATTAAAGGACGATGATTTGTATTTGTGCAGAAACAAATTAAAAAATTACATCATAACAAATTTCAATACTATACTGTATAGTTCAAATGTATAACTTGTAAAAATCTTGCAAATTTAACTATAGTCAATTTCATTTAGCGATGCAGATTTGCACCGACTCGCAGCGGTGCCCTTTTAGCTCGGGAAAAGTTTCCTGATCGCTGATTGGTTGGACGACATAATTCTAACCAATCAGCGATCAGGAAACTTTTCCGAGCTAAAAGGGCACCGCCGCGAGTCGGTGCAAATATGCATCGCTAAAAGAAATGACTGTAGTTTACAAAGCCCTAACCAGGCCAGAGACAGCTTCATTACCAATAAACCCCACAACATGCACTACAAGGCCAGACATAACTGAAAATACAGGAATGTATTCTATAACTACCTAACCTAACCTCACCTAGTTTCTAGTACACTGGATCCAATATAAGCTTGAGAACTGCAAATTTACAATACCCAACAATTCACGTAATAATAATAATTCGACAGCACTCAACACTTTTTCATTCGTAAAGATTAATCATTGCTTTAGCCTATTCATTTGCCCTTTCATATTACTAATGGGAAATAATTTACATCAATGCCTACATCAAAACATGCAGCTACCCCACGTAAATTTGCACATGAGTAAAATGACCCTAAAAGAGAATAAGAGAGTGTACCTGGAGTAGGGAAGGACCTAAACTTACAAACTAACAAACAAACAATCTGAGATACAAAGACAAATCCAACTGAAATAAAAAATCTCAGATATTGTATCAAATGTTCATACACTGTAATATGATAAAGAAATATTGTAATAAAAATGTTATTTTTATTAGTAAAATAAATTTTTGAATATACTTACCCGATAATCATGTAGCTGTCAACTCCGTTGCCCGACAGAATTCTATGGAGGGATACGCCAGCTATCACAATACTAGAAGGGGGTGTACTTACCAGCGCCACCTGTGGCCAGGTACTATAGTACTTCTTGTTGACACCTCCTCAATTTTTCCTCGGTCCACTGGTTCTCTATGGGGAGGAAGGGAGGGTCAATTAAATCATGATTATCGGGTAAGTATATTCAAAAATTTATTTTACTAATAAAAATAACATTTTTCAATATTAAACTTACCCGATAATCATGTAGCTGATTCACACCCAGGGGGGTGGGTGAAAACCAGTGTACAAGATTAAAGGATAGCTAAGTATCCCATATTTCATATAACAGTTATCTCAAATAACAATGAAATAATAAGTACCTGGTAAGGAAGTCGAATTGAACCGTTACTCTGCCTCTTTTTTAAGTTCGTCTTCCTTACTGAGCGCAGCGTTCCTCTTGGAGGCTGAATCAACTCAAAGGTGCTAAAGTATATAGGGCTGCAACCCCTACTAAAGGACCTCTACACAACCTCTAACCCAGGCGCTTCTCAAGAATGAATTGACCACCCGCCAAATCAAAAGGATGCGGAAGGCTTCTTAGCCTACCGTAACAACCATAAAAACAACAATAAAAGCATTCAAGAGAAAGGTTAAAAAAGGTTATGGGATTAAGGGAATGTAGTGGCTGAGCCCTCACCTACTACTGCACTCGCTGCTACGAATGGTCCCAGGGTGTAGCAGTTCTCGTAAAGAGACTGGACATCTTTAAGATAAAATGATGCAAACACTGACTTGCTCCTCCAATAGGTTGCATCCATTATGCTCTGCAGAGAACGGTTTTTATTAAAGGCCATCGAAGTAGCTACGGCTCTTACTTCGTGGGTCCTTACCTTCAGCAATGCAAGGTCTTCCTCCTTTAAGTGAGAATGGGCTTCTCTAATCAGAAGCCTTATATAATACGAAACCCCATTCTTGGACATGGGCCTCGAAGGTTTCTTGATGGCACACCATAAGGCTTCTGACTGTCCTCGAATAGGTTTAGACCTATTAAGATAATACTTGAGAGCTCTGACAGGGCAAAGAACTCTCTCTAGTTCGTTACCTACCATGTTGGAGAGGCTAGGTATTTCAAACGATCTAGGCCAAGGACGTGAAGGAAGTTCGTTCTTTGCTAGGAATCCGAGCTGAAAAGAACATGTTGCAGATTCGGTCGTGAAACCAATGTTCTTGCTGAAGGCATGAACCTCACTGACTCTCTTAGCTGTTGCAAGGCAGACGAGAAAAAGAGTCTTGAGTGTAAGGTCCTTGAAGGAAGCTGACTGGAGAGGTTCGAACCTAGGTGACATAAGGAACCTTAAGACTACGTCTAGGTTCCAGCCTGGAGTGGATAGACGACGCTCTTTAGAAGTCTCAAAAGACTTAAGGATGTCTTGAAGGTCCTTGTTGGAAGAAAGGTCCAAACCTCTGTGGCGGAGAACTGAAGCCAACATACTCCTGTACCCTTTAATCGTAGGGGCTGAAAGGGATCTCTCATTCCTAAGATGTAATAGGAAGTCAGCTATTTGGGTCACAGAGGTATTGGTAGAGGATACTGAATTGGCTCTACACCAGCTCCGGAAGACTTCCCACTAGATTGGTAGACTCTACGAGTGGAAACCCTTCTAGCTCTGGCAATCGCACTGGCTGCCTCCTTCGAAAAGCCTCTAGCTCTAGCGAATCTTTCGACAGTCTGAAGGCAGTCAGCCGAAGAGCGTGGAGGTTTGGATGCAACCTGTCTACGTGAGGTTGACGTAGAAGGTCCACTCTTAGAGGTAGAGTCCTGGGGATGTCGACTAGCCATTGAAGTACCTCTGTGAACCATTCTCTTGCAGGCCAAAGGGGAGCAACCAGCGTCAGCCGTGTCCCTTCGTGCGAGATGAACTTCTGAAGGACTTTGTTTATTATCTTGAACGGTGGAAATGCGTAAAGGTCGAGATGGGACCAGTTCAGCAGAAAAGCATCCACATGAACTGCTGCAGGGTCTGGAACTGGGGAACAGTACAGCGGAAGTCTCTTGGTCATGGAGGTGGCAAACAGATCTATGGTAGGTTGACCCCACAAGGTCCAAAGTCTGTTGCACACACTCTTGTGGAGGGTCCATTCCGTGGGAATGACCTGATTCCTTCTGCTTAGGCGATCTGCTGAGACGTTCATGTTGCCCTGAATGAACCTCGTGACCAAAGTGAGGTTTTGACTTCTTGACCAAATGAGGAGGTCCCTTGCGATCTCGTATAGGCTCCTCGAATGGGTCCCTCCTTGCTTGGAGATGTAAGCCAAGGCTGTGGTGTTGTCTGAGTTCACCTCCACCACTTTGCCTAGCAGGAGGGACTTGAAGTTCAGCAGGGCTAAATGAACTGCTAGTAGCTCCTTGCAGTTGATGTGGAGCGTTCCCTGTTCCTCGTTCCACGTTCCCGAGCATTCCCGTCCGTTCAAGGTCGCACCCCAGCCCGAGTCCGATGCATCTGAGAAGAGATGAAGATTGGGGGTCTGAATAGCCAACGATAGGCCCTCCCTGAGAAGGAGATTGTTCTTCCACCACAAGAGAGTGGTCTTCATCTCTTTGGTGACTGGGATAGAGACTGCTTCGAGAGTCAAACCCTTGTCCCAATGAGCTGCAAGATGGAATTGAAGAGGGCGGAGGTGGAGTCTCCCTAGCTCGACGAACAGGGCCAGTGATGAAAGGGTCCCTGTGAGACTCATCCACTGTCTCACCGAGCAACTGCTCCTCTTCAGCATGCTCATGATGCAATCTAGGGCTTGGCTTATCCTGGGGGCCGATGGAAAAGCCCGAAAATCCTGACTCCGAATCTCCATTCCCAGGTACACAATGGATTGGGAGGGAATGAGCTGAGACTTTTCTATGTTGACTAACAGACCCAGTTCTCTGATTAAGTCCAAAGTCCAGTTGAGACTCTCCAGACAGCGACGACTCGTGGAGGCTCTCAACAGCCAGTCGTCTAAGTAGAGGGAGGCTCTGATGTCCGATAAGTGGAGGAATTTTGCTATATTCCTCATCAGATGCGTGAACACCATAGGAGCTGTGCTTAGGCCAAAACACAGGGCTTGGAATTGGTAGACAACCTTTCCAAAAACGAATCTCAGGAAAGGTTGGGAGTCTGGATGAATAGGAACGTGAAAGTAGGCATCTTTCAAGTCCAACGAGACCATCCAGTCCTCCTGCCTGACCGCTGCTAGGACCGACTTCGTCGTCTCCATCGTGAACGTCTGCTTGGTGACATACGCATTGAGCGCGCTGACGTCCAGCACCGGTCTCCAACCTCCTGTCTTCTTGGCCACCAGAAAGAGACGGTTGTAGAAGCCCGGGGATTGATGGTCCCGGACTATAACCACTGCCTTCTTCTGCACAAGTAGCGACACCTCCTGGTGCAACGCTAGCCTCTTGTCCTCTTCTTTGTAGTTGGGAGAGAGGTTGATGGGAGATGTGGTCAGAGGGGGTTTGAGGCAGAATGGAATCCTGTAACCCTCCCTCAGCCAACTGACAGACTGGGCGTCTGCACCTCTCTTTTCCCAGGCTTGCCAGAAGCTCTTGAGTCTGGCTCCTACTGCTGTCTGGAGATGCGGAGAGTCAGTTTTTTCCTTTAGAGGCCTTGGAACCTTTCCTAGACTTGCTCCTGGAAGAGTCTGGACGGGAGCTTCCTCGGCTGGGGGCTCTACCACGAAAGGGCGGTATGAACCTCGTAGCAGGAGTATCAGCCACTGGGGTGCGATAAGTCCTGGGGACTGAGGTAGCAACCTTAGTCTTACGAGCCGATGAGGCTACAAGATCATGTGTGTCCTTTTGTATCAGGGCAGCAGACAAGTCCTTAACCAGCTCTTCGGGGAAGAGGAACTTCGAGAGCGGAGCGAAAAGGAGTTGAGACCTTTGACAAGGTGTAATGCTGGAGGAAAGGAAGGTACAAAGCTGTTCCCTTTTCTTAAGAACCCCTGATACAAACATCGACGCAAGCTCGCCAGATCCATCTCTAATGGCCTTATCCATGCAGGACATTAATAGCATGGCAGAATCCTTGTCCGCAGGGGAGGTCTTCTTGCTGAGGGCCCCCAGGCACCAGTCTAGGAAGTTGAACATCTCAAATGCTCTAAAAACACCCTTCAGGAAGTGATCAAGGTCTGAGAAGGTCCAGCAAACCTTAGAGCGCCTCATTGCAGTTCTACGAGGCGAGTCTACCAGACTTGAGAAGTCAGCCTGGGCAGAGGCAGGTACTCCCAAGCCTGGATCCTCTCCTGTGGCATACCAAACGCCCGCTTTAGAAGTGAGCTTAGTCGGAGGAAACATGAACGAAGTCTTGCCAAGGTGTTGCTTAGTCTGCAACCACTCCCCTAAGATCCTTAACGCTCTCTTAGAGGACCTTGCTAGGACTAGCTTAGTATAGGTAGACTTAGCTGGCTGCATGCCCAGCGAAAACTCAGATGGTGGAGAGCGGGGAATAGCAGAGACAAAGTGGTCTGGGTATACCCCCTAAACAGAGCCAAGACCTTACGAAAGTCAAAAGAAGGCGGAGAAGACTTTGATTCATCCACGTCTGATGAGGGATCCAGGTGTGCCGCCTCATCATCAGACGCCTCATCACCAGAGTGTAGCGAAGAGATCGGAAAGGTATGCTGAACAGCAGAGTCAGAACGAGCTGGAACAACAATATTAGTGGTTTCCTCTTCAAGAATCTGTTGAGGGAACACCTGAGGCTCAGACTGCAAAGGCTGAACAAAAGAAGAAGCAGAAGGTAGGCGCATGGGTGGAGGAGGCTGACTCCTGGCATGAGTGGCTGAACTCAAGGGTTGCGCTTGCTGAGTGGATGGCGGAAGCGGAGTAGCAAGTTCCTGTTCCTGCGGTGTGAGCGGAGAGCGATGAGGTAGAGGCTGCGCAGAACGTAGTAAATGTCTCGCGAGTTGAGGCTCCTGAGGCGCAAGGCTAAGGTGTTGTGGTGCTTGCCTTGAGGAGGGTTGAGCTCGCTGCAGCGAGAGCTGAGGAGACTGACTCATGGATGGGAGAGGTTGTTGTACCTCAACCGAGTGTTGCATCACTGGTGGAGCAGCAAGTGGAAGCGGAGGAAGAGAGGTATAAGCCTCCTGATCCCATTGCTGAGGTTGCCTTAAGGAAGGCGGAGGCTGTACACCACTGGGAACAGTAAACTCAGAACGTGGCTCAACATCGTACGCCTGGCAGGCGGTACTGCGGTCAGGCGGAGCGAGCGCAGGCGGAGCGAGTGCAGGCGGAGGCGGAGGCGCAACCTTCTCAGCCCGACACTCACGCATCAAGACCGAAAGTTGTGACTGCATGGACTGCAGTAGAGTCAACTTGGGGTCGGCAGACACTACGGTCTGCTGAGGCAAAGCCTTAACAGCAGAGATCTGTTGCGGCAGAACCTTACTCCTCTTGGGCGGAGTGCAGTCGACTGATGACTGCGGCGAGTCAGAGCTGAGCCAATGACTGCAGCCCGGTTGAGCACTCGCGGACTGGACTCTGCGTTTGAGTGGTCTAGAGACCTGAGTCCAGCGTTTCTTCCCTGACAATTGATCAGCGGACGAGTAAAAGACGGGCTCAATCGTCTGCAGGTGGGAGTGACGGTCTCTGGAAGACACGCCCGCAACCACCGAGGATACTTCTGTGCGCCGATCAAGGCCTGCCGAACCCTTTTGCCCTTCGACATTGCTTCTCCCCTGGGCTTGGGAGCTTGCAAGAGGTCCCGGACTGGGAGGACGACTGGCACGCACAGAAGTATCCTCACGCACCACACTGACACTAACACTAGCACTTGGCACTGCACTGACACTAGCACTCGTCACAGCACTGGCACTAATACCACCCACTGCACTCTTGACCTTAAGTTCCTTGACTTCGGCCATAAGAGACTGATGATCGCTAACCACTGACTCTACTTTATCGCCTAAGGCCTGAATAGCACGCAAAACAACAGACATATCAGGCTGAGGGCAAAAAGTAGGTTCGGGGGTAGCCACTACAGGGGTAGGAAAAGGTAGGGGATCATGAGGTGAGGAAAAAAGTGAAGAGTGAGAAGAACTCCTCCTAACTCTGCCTCTCTCTAACTTAGTTGAATACTTCAAAAGACGGACAAAATCAAGTTCCGAAAGTCCGGCGCATTCCTCACATCGATTTTCTAACTGACAGGGCCTATCCCTACAGTCAGAACAAGCGGTGTGAGGATCTACCGAGGCCTTCGGAATACGCCTATTACAAGACCTACATCGCCTATGGGTGGGGGCTTGTGAAATGTCAGACATCTTGAATCCAAAGAGTTAGCCAAGTGGGGTTTCAAAATCAAGCAAAAGATCGTTAACCGTTAATCAGGACTATATAAAAGCTATCTAAGCTAATATAAGAAGGTTTCCAGTAAAGCGACAGCCGAAATCAAAGAGAAATACTTCACCAAAAGCCGTGAAAATACTCCAAGAACATAAGCGTATCCCAGAACGTCTTGCCGGAAGCACGACAGAGGAAAAATTGAGGAGGTGTCAACAAGAAGTACTATAGTACCTGGCCACAGGTGGCGCTGGTAAGTACACCCCCTTCTAGTATTGTGATAGCTGGCGTATCCCTCCATAGAATTCTGTCGGGCAACGGAGTTGACAGCTACATGATTATCGGGTAAGTTTAATATTGAAAACAATATTATATGACTTAATATAGTGAGCAAAACGACATTTGCAATAACCTGATATTATTTCATATGAAACAGGACTATTCGTTTAATTTGTAGCAGGAAATTGTAAGCATGTAAGTCAGGTTAGGCCTGTTCTAGGCTAAAATTTAACAAAATTCAGCTCACAAACAATTTAACTTAAAGTTTCTTAAAACCAATTAAGTTTGTAACTTAAGGACCTTCTATATTCATATGTGCTTTGAAGTTTTGATGACAATAATCCTTAGAAACATGTATTTTTCTTGTTATAACAACATTTAAAACAAATGAAGTTATTTCTGATAAAAAACATTATCATAAGGGTAACAAAAACAGAGGGAAAGCCTAATTTAAGGTTCCTCACCTAACTTAACCTATGACCCCTATCCTTACCTATCAGGGTAGGCCCCACCTAACACCTCCCTAGGCTCCCTGGTAGTTATCAGCATTAATAACATGAACTAATTTGAGCTACAAAGGCATCAGTACTTTCCCATTTATAGAAAATTATTCACTTAAATCTAGTTCAAAGAATGTATAATTCCATAAACAACCTTCGTTTATATATATGCAACTATATGCTGATGAAAATCAAGTCTTACCTAACTCTGGTCTAAGGTTTTATATTCAGTTGTTTCACATAGATAAATTTTCCCATACAAATACATTCCGGAGCCTTTGTAGTTCGATGGAACAGACAGATTGTAAAATTTAAAACTGATATGACTGATAACCCACATTTCAAAAAGGAAAATAAACACAAGAAAGCCAACTATCATAATGTTCCCCTCCTAACCTAACCTAGGTATCGTAACCTACCTGGAGGTGGGTACAGCCCCTTGAATCCCCCATCCCCTCACATTACTGTATTCTTATACTGTATTCTGGCGAGGTACCAATAAATCAATATTTCGTATATCGTAAAATTAGCTTTACATTCTAGTATATCAGACGAAATTAAACTTCTCCATAAAGAAAATCAACTTAACAATTAATAAGAAAGTTTAAAAATGTCCAAACGAACTAAATTAACCTTAAAACCATAGAATATATAAAATAAAATTCAATAAATAGCTAATTGTGATTTTGAATAAACTAATTAGCTGTCACTTACTTGAATAGTCTAGGCCAAATACATCTCGTATAGTCGTATTTCTGTCAAATTATCCCTCTTTCCTCCTTAAAACCTGTATTAACTGATAACGCACATCAAATTTACGAATTTCCGACATCACTGATAAAAATACTGTATCTAGTTCAGGGACCCCATACTGAGTTGTGTTGCGGGGCATTGTGGGTAATCACAGTAAAGCTTCAGTTACACCCTTACAACGGCCCCTCACTTTTTGAGTAATTCCTTTTTCTCCATATTTCTTTCGTTTATGTCATATTTTGTCTTTTATCTAGATATGAATCTAATTTTCAATAATTTGCTGTATTGAAATTCATTATTTTCTTTTCTATATTCCTGTCAAAATTAAAAAGAATAGATCTTTTACATACAATAAGCGGGGTTTACACGGGCGAGCAGCTCGTCGAGCCTGGCTCGACAACCCTGTGTTTGAATTGATGTTCGAGCGTGTAAACAGGCTATTTGGTTGTCGAACGCGCTCGTCGAGCGGCTCGATGAAAGTCAGGCTCATCTTGACTTTTGTGGGCGGAGCTACATTGTTTGACGAGCGGTGTGAACGTGTGAACGGGTGTCGAGCATCGAACCTCACTTACCTCAGTTGTTATTCAAACCTGCTAGAGGAAACATCAACAAAGAAATGCATAATGGCTGCCATTAATGAAAGTAAGAATGAGAAGGAAGTCGTACTTGATTTCATACATGCATATCGAGCTCATCCAGCTTTATGGAAAGTTAAATCAAAAGACTGTTCCAATAAAGTAGCCAGAAACAAAGGAATAGCGGACACTCAGTCTTTCATGTGGAGTTATGGCCTTCCTCATAGTAATGAAAGGGCTGACACGATTCGGTAGATCAATGTACGTGTCTTCATCCATACGCAAATAATTGCGCCAGTCATCAGGCTCTAATTTTAAAATAACAAGCAAGTTGGTATATGAAAATTTCTCTCTTTTGATCTTTTTTTTTTTTCTTCTTAGTGCCACTGCTAAAGCAATGGCTATCAAATCGTCCTGGTCGAGAGACATGTTGACGTTGTTTTAGCACGAGGCACACTGAGGCTCGATGAACTGTCTGAAAGCTCTTCGAGCCGTTCTACAAGTAGGTTCGACAACCAGGCTCGACGAGCTGCTCGGCCGTGTAAACCCCGCTATAAAGTCACTGCACTTTTCATGTCAATTTATAGTGATATACAAATTCTTGGGTTTACTTATTATTCCAATAATTTTACTGCTACAAATTCCTTGTTCTCTACTGGTCTCTCTTTAATTTCCCGTTTCTATTCCCAGTATAACTTTAGTCTCACTTTATTTTTCCGTTCTTATCTTGATTTGTCCGGTGCCCAGGTTTTCTCTTACGTACACTTTATTGTTAATATTATAATTTCCATTCTTTCCTGTATTTTCTATGTATATATTTAAGTAACTCTTTTCTATTTAAGGTGATATTTATATACTGAAGCTTCATATTTCCCACTCTTACCTTCACTGATGATGTCTTTGGTATATATAATGGAGGTCAGTTCGTTAAGTTCAAGGGAAACCAAAATGAGTTTCAAAATATCACTTCGAATTTCAACGATGTCATCATAGATTTTGGTAAGAATATTCCTCATGAACACACTTTATCTTTTTCACAGTTACTTTATTATACAATTTCATTCAAATGCAACATATATAAAGAATAATCGTCATATTAGAAAGATATATAATCATTTCCAACATTCTTCTTTTTCCAAAATGTTGAACTGATCCAAATGTTAAAGGTGGCATCCATTCCATATCCTTATATTTTCTTTTTTCCTTTGAGACAAGAGATGATTGGTGGGGACTGTGTGGCGTGTGTCCTGGTTGTTAGAAATTATAATAGCGGGATAGATAAGCCTTATCAGAGTGAAATTGAGACCACCTATAGGAAAAGTCTAATCACAGTGATAGTGAAAAAGCCTTTGTCGGTCATTTAAAGTAAGGCTGCTAGTACGACTAGGAAGGTAGATTTTGATGGGTGACAGTGAAATAGAGAAACCTTTGTCAAAGATGAAGGATAAAGAACGCTGTAAGAAATGATAGAAGAATTCTGATTACATCTTTATATTAAAAATTTTAAAGCTTAAAGGCCATTCATGAATGGCAGAAGCAAGGGACTGTGTCATTGCCCTATTTAGCAGAACAATGTCCTAGAGACTGACCATATTACATATGATCAGCGTCCAACACCCTTCTCCACCCAAGCTAGGACCAAGGAGGACCAGGCAATGGCTGCTGATGACTCAGCAGATAGACCTATAGGCTCCCCTAAACACCCCAATCTTAGCCCACAAGGAAGGTGAGTTGCAGCGAATAAAGGAACTAACGAGTTTGAGCGGGATGCAAACCCCAGTCTGGCAATCACCAGGCAATGACGCTACCACCAAGCCCTCATATGACATTGCTCTAGCAAGCAGGACAATGCCCTAGAGACTGACTATATTACATATGATCAGCGCCCAAGCCCCCTTTCCCCCCGAGCTAGGACCAAGAAGGGCCAGGGAATGGCTGCTGAGGACAGCAGATTAACCTATAGGCTCCCTAAATTCCCCATCCTTAGTTTACACGGAGGGTGAGGATGCAGTGACCAAAATGAACTAACGAGTTTGAGTGGGACTTGAACTCCAGTCTGGCAATCACCAGGCGATGACATTACCACCAGGCCACCGCAACCATAAAAGTGAGAAATAAATGGTTGTGGTAGCCTATTGTACACTTCCCTATCCGGAGTTCTGCTGGACTGGGGTTCGAGATATGCTCAAGCTCGATAGTTTCTTGTGGTGTCTGCAACCTCACCATCCGTGTGAACTAAGGATGGGGGTACGAAGTCTATAGGTCTACCTGTTGAGTCATCAGCAGCCACTGTTTGGCCCTCCCTGGTCCTAACTTGGGTGGAAAGGGATTTGTTCTGTTAAGGCATTGTCACTGTCCCTTGCCTCTGCCATTCATGAGGCATATTTAAACCTTTAAACCGATTGAATACTGTATTGTATTTGCAGAAATAGTACTTGGTGATTGAATTTTTAGGTTAATAAGATTATATTTGACAAAGGAATGCGGTTTTCTAAAAGGAGTGAAAGCCATCATATGGTAATATATAAAAAGCTTAGTTATGGTAGGCCTAGCTGTTTGATTATATTTGTTCATGTTTGTGTTAATTAATGTAATTAATTCTGTTTATCTGATTAAGAGTAGGTGAAATTAATTAGTTTAGTTAATTTAAACAAATATTGGCCCATCTTTTATCATATTGAATACGTAAAATGTGATATTTTCACTTTAATATAGGTAAGTATTCGATCACAATCATTGCTAAAATATATAAATTAAGGGTTTAGATTAATATCATGAGTAAAACTATTAATATGTGTGATTGTATGTAAAGGTGTAGATAGTAAATAAACTAGAATATAAGTATAGAACGCAGGCGACAATTCCACTGAAATAGGCCTACCAAGGGAAATATACGAAGAAGACCAAAAGCCTTAAGGGAAATATTTCGAATAAGTAGGAAAGTTTTTCTGCCTTGGCGATTTTATTAAGAATTCTTCTTTTTTTTATTCAAGACGAATTATCACACAATCACGCTGTTCTTTCATATCACGTTCGTAATTAGATATATTTTGAACCATAACCTGAGAGAGAGAGAGAGAGAGAGAGAGAGAGAGAGAGAGAGAGAGAGAGAGAGAGAGAGAGAGAGAGAGAGAGAGAGAGAGAGAGAATGTATTATATTTTCTTCCCCAGTACAGAAGCTTAAAGCGAAAAATTAAAGACATACTTACCTGTTAACGAAGCCAATAAAAGTAGGCCTATACATCTCTATGATTAACAAAGTCTTTTTGAATTATATTATTCAAAATACAGATAGGAATTGAAAAAAAACTAACTGGAATGATATAGTAAACGAGCCATTGATTTTTCTATAGAAAAGATACGAGCAAATTGCATTCTATAAACTACAATAAATTGGACAATGGCATTGTTTTTATTTCATTATATGCGCTGCTATTAGACTTGGTAGCTTATAATAAGATAAGTTTATCGAGTAGTAGCCACAAAAACACATATAATGTCCTACAATGACTAAGTAAATATATAAAAAATATGTATTCAATTTGCACAAAAACAAAAAATCCTGCTTCGTCAAGGTTACTCATGAAATATCTTAAAGTTTACTTGATATAATAATGAGGGCATTGCACATTGGCGATCTATTTTTAAAATATTAATTTATATTACATTTTTTTTTGTTTGGAAAATAATCAAAATGTACTAGTGTCGTTTTTAATGTCATAAATTGCCATAAATCATTTTATTGTTTTTAAAATACCTTAAAGTTTACCAAAATTACCTGAGTTTTGCACATTGATGATCTATTTTAAAAATATCAATTTATATTAAATTTTTGGAAAATAATTTAAAAGTACGAGTATCGTTTTCTTTTACCATAAATTGTCATAAATCATTTTATTGTTTATTGTTTTCTATAATTTATTGAGAAGAAGAGGAAGAAGAAGAAGAGGTAAATAAACTTGTTTGTTTACATTTAAATGTCTTATGTTGAACTTGAAAGTGAGTAGTGTTCGGTGACCGCGGGATATACAAAAAAAAATAAAACTTTTTAAAGTGACACGAAGATTATTATAAAGAAATTGGAACCTTTTTAAGGAAAGATATTTTGTAAGTAGACATATTCTGGTTATTTCTCATATCCTGTTAATTGTTTTTGTATTCTTATTCAAATGACATTTGTATACACTTCGTTCGTGCTGGTGAATCAAAATCATTTATCAGGCCTAAATTAGAGAGAAGTTATAAATTCTAGGCTTATAGACCACTCAGAGAACTTTTAGTTTAGAGCAGGATTGAATTAAAATTTGAAAATTGTATTATTTTATATTTTGTGTTTGCATTTCGAATTTTTCTCATCCCTAGGCCTACTTCAATTCGAAATGGGTATTGGATCTCCTCTAAGGCTAACAACAATGGTTTTACTATAGTTACGGAATCAAAATAATTTATTAAGCTTAAATTAGTGGGAAGTTACAAATGCTAGGCTTATAGACCACTCAGAGAACTTTCGTTTAGAGCAGGATTGAATTAGAATTGGGAAATTGAATTATTATATATTTTGTGTTTGCGTTTCGAACTATTCTCCCCTATAGGTCTATTTCTATTTGAAATGTGTATGGAATCTCCTGTAAGACTAACAATGATGGGTTTTACTATAGTTATGGAAGGAAAAAAGTTTCTACTAAAAAAACAGGTGTTTCCTCCAGATAAATGTTTGTTTTATTAGAGAAGGAGCCTTTGTATATCAGCGGCCAATTCCTCACGTGTTCATTAAAAATGGACATCAACTAACTTAAACATCCCTCCCTAACATAACCAACAAGTGTGTCCTTATCTACTTACCTAACGGGGGAGGGGGGGGGGGCTAAAAGCCCCCCCTCTGTGACCCCCCTTACACTTCTGTATTCTAAGTTACGCATGATATACATACAGCTGGCCGCTATCATACATACACCCCAAAAATTTAATTTTCTAAGAAATAAAAATCAATGGGATTAGCATGCGCAGTTCAGCATGTACCAGCTGCCAGTACATAGGAGCTTGATGCTTTTCTTTTTCCGCGAGCGCACGGTGGAGCAGAAACCATTGGATTTCTAAAATATATTCCTGGGCTTATACAGTCAAACAGGTTTTTGGTTTATTTGCTGTTTAAATGAAGGCCAAATTCAGTGTAAGAACACTATTTACTACAGGAAAAACAATTTTTCTGCTTTAAATATTGTTCCGTCTGTACCTATAATTCTTCCCAATAATGTGGGTACTTGTGTAGATTGTTGGGTCACCAGGCCGGCAGTTTGTATAGAAAGCTAGGAACCTGCTTATATGTGTCCATTGTCTCCCGTATCTTATTGTATTTACGAGTATATTGGTTAATGAACTAATGCTAATTATTCAGTTATTAGTCTTCGCTATGCTGTGGCTTGCAATTAAACATTATTTTATCACTTTTCTGTTCTGGCAAGCGGTACCCATTGTGCAACGCTTGTTAGCCGAGTGGGCGAGTATTTCGGTGGACAAAAAATCGGTGACCCAGCCACCTACACACTACCCATAATGTAGTATTAATACTAACGCTGGCCGCATATAGGCTACAATGATAGGCCTACACATATTCATAGCCTCTCAACGCTTTTCTAGTCTGCGGGCCTAAGTTTTCTCCTTAATTTTTTTTTTCCAATTTTCTATTACCATCATAATCTGACCTAGATCAAGCCTCCCCACCTAACTTAACTTAGTATGCTATGACCTCACCTACCAGGGGGCTATAACCCCCCATAAACCCCAAGGGGGCCATAACCCCCCATAAACCCCAAGGGGGCCATGGCCTTACCTTAACTTAGTATTTTTCTATATTGAGGTTTGTATCTGAGGATATACAATACAGTCTGATGGGCTTAGTAGTGGAAATGAAAGGATTAATAAAGGGGATTATTTTCCATGGCTCAAAATTAGTCTTTTCTAAAAAGGAATAAAAATGTGTCGATTGTCAGAAACAGTAGGAACAATAGCTTCCTTTCTTAGTCTTTTGAGTTGCAAAATTTCTTGTGGCACCTGTGGAAAATAATGTTTTTCAATTAACATACAGTAACTACCACAGTTCTGCCACTTAATATATGATTAGGCAACAACCTATCAGTAGCTTTTTCAAGTATAAAACAAATATAAATAACCTTATACAGTGATACCTCTAGATACGAAAGTTTCTGCTTACGAAAAATTCAGGATACGAAAAGCGATACAAAGATTTTTATGCCCCAGTATACGAAAAAATTTTCAGGATACGAAAAGCTTACGAGATCCCAACTCGTCGCCGAGAGTACAGTACCTTTTTTTTAGGGTATCAACCCTTAATTTAGGTATACAGGTAACAATACACCTTCACTGATCCAAATGCTTTACATACAGTACCGTAACTTTTATACACTAGTAAAGAAAATGGACCGTTTTCTTAGGGCTTGGAGGGGATAACTAGGATATAACTACATTATAGAATAATCTCATGGTGGTTTCTGGAATGGATTTGGCTGTTTTTAACGGTTGGGTTAATTATTGAATGATAGAAATGGCTGCATTGCATGTTTATTACTACAGTTTAGCGTGTTTATGAAAGAAAAGGTGTCTTTTCGTAAGGCTGGTAACGGATTAGGCTATTTACATGTAAAACACGACTCAGGATACGAAAAGATCAGGATACGAAACCGTATCCTGAACGGATTACTTTCGTATCCTGAGGCATCACTGTATTAGGAATAATTGCAACTGGGGCACAGAAACATCCTACTTTGACAAGATTATTAAAAAACCTAATGAAGATAATAAAGATGATGGAGTTGGTGCCGTAGGGAAAGTAGGTGATTGGCTAAAGGAAATAATGTGATAATGAAAAGGCACTGATCGGTCATTTAGATGATGATTGAAGTGGCAGCCCAGTTTGAATGATAATAGAAATTTGAAAGCTAAAGATAATTATTTTATGCAAAACACTTTTTCATTTGCAATAAGTTACTTGTAAGAAAGTGTTACGATAAGAAGGGCATCGAGGATCAGATTATTATGCTTATCTCTATGTGTAAGTGAGTGGTGTAAGGGTAAATATATAACAAAAGGGCCTCAATTTACAAACATTTGGGGATATAAACATAAATCCAGTGAAAATAACAAATATAAGATAAAAAAATACTTTAATAAAACAATATTATATACTTTAATACAGTAAGCAAAATGACATTTGGAATAATCTGTTATTTATTTCATATGAAACCCGACTGTTTGTTGACTTTTGTAGGTGGAAATCATAGGCATGGGATTCAGGTTAGGGCTACCCTGGGCCAAAATTTAACAAAATTCGACTGACTAACAATTTGACATACAAAGAGCTTCTTGGAATCAAATAAGTTTGTAAGTAGAAGACCTTCTGTACTGTACTCCATAATTTGGTGGGGAACCTCATTTGGGTTGGAGAAAAGAGAAAAAAATTTGTTTGGGAACCTCATTTGGGTTGAAGAAAAGAGAAAAAAATGAAATACTGTACAAGGATGCATACTGACCTAACCTGACCATAACAGTATATATATACTCTAACACTGCCTTCATATATGATGAAATATACATTCTTATCCTCCCAATGCTCTTTTGACTGAATCCCTTTCTTGTATGTAACTTTTATTGCAGATGAACAGTTTGCGCTCAAAATAGTTATTTCAATTTCCCATTTTCTCATATCATCAGAACCTTAATGACCAATCATCTCCCTTTTTATTTTCACAAAACATTTTTGGCTAATCACCTACCATCATTTTGGCTAATCACCTACCATCATTTTGGCTAATCACCTACCATCATTTTGGCTCATCACCTACCATCATTTTGGCTCATCACCTACCATCATTTTGGCTCTTGCTCTACAGTACTCTCACGGCCTGGTAATTTCAAACCGACTACGCTCCTTTGCACCCGGCCTACTTCGTACTTTTTCCTTCTTGACTGACTCAGTCTCATAAATGCATCGTCTGTCTCTCATTGCATGTGCATTTCCCCGCTACAGTACTCTTTGTGCAGAATCACATTGTGATGTAAAAAAACCTGTACATGTTCAGTTTGTTTATAGTGGTTTTATTGTAATGTGTGATACATACATTACACTACCCCACATGCCAAACAGTCGACGGCTCAAGAGTTGCATCATGCTTCAGACTTACTGTGCAGAACTTCGTACATAAATGGGTAATGGTATTGTACTGATACATTTTCTTTTAATATTTATTGTGTTAGTGTTATTGTTATACTGTATTAACTACTGTACAGTACTGTATACAAAATACCGTACCTTACAGTAGTAATGTAGATTCTGCATAGGCTACGTGTACGATGAGTTGAAACGGTGCGAGTTGACCTGCTGAAAACAGCGATCAGTTTCGAGTGTTACCTTAGTTAATTAAGCTGTACTGTACTGATAGTACTGTACATATATTAGAGTAATACAGTCAGCTCTCCTTATTCGTGGGGTTAGGTAATGTAGACAGGGGCGAAAATCAAGAATCCTTGAATGCTTTATGCCCCAAGGTGGGTTAACTCCTAACCTACAAACTCACTGCTAATTGGCTACACGCAGTAGCCTAACACTAGGTAACACACTACTGTACTATATTGTTTGTACATGGTTTTTATCACAGTATAAGTATTGTATTACTGCAAGAACATACAGTACTTCAGTAACTGTACACAAGTGTACTGTACTGTAGTACTGTACGTACGTACAGTACACAGTAAGACTAAACATAACAAGGGTCGTCGCCACACTTATACTTAAATACTTTGTCAACAAAACACTGTTGTTTCTATTTAACAACACTCGCTGATAATGCAGTGTATATTACTGTAAAATATGTACAATATTATCACTACAGTACAGTTTAATTAGCTAAGGTAACACACAAGTGATTGCTGTTTTTGGCAGGTCAACTCGCACTGTTCCAAATCACCGTACACGTAGCCTATGCAGCTGTACATTACTACTGTACTGTAAAGTATGCTATTCTGTATACAGTACAGTACTGTCCAGTAGTTAATATAACAATAACACTAATACATAGTGAATACACTAACACAATAAATATTAAAAGAAAAGGTATCAGTACAGCACCAAAACCATTCTAACCATTTACGTACAAAGTTCTACACAGCAAGTCTGAAACATGATGCACTTTTGAGCTGTCAACTGTTTGGCGTGTGAGGTAGCATAACGTATGTATCACACATTACAGTACACTAAAATCACTATATACACACTGGATATGTACAGGTATTTTTATACCACAACGTGATTCTGCACAGAGTACATGTACTGTAGCGGGAGATAGACATGCGATGAGAGACGATGCGATTATGAGGCTGAGTCAGTCAAGAAGCAAAAAGTACGAAGCAGGCCGGGTGCAAAGGAGCGCAGTCGGTTTGAAATCGTCGGGATGCGAGAGTACAGTTAGCATTCGCTCTTCGCGGGGTTTAGGTAACAGAGAAAGGCGCGAATAACAAGAATCTGCAAATATTTGCTGTCCTAGGGTGGGATAACTCCTAACCTTATCAACTTACTGTCTTTTGCCTATGTGCGGTCAATTTACCATACTAAGTACTGCCTCTTATTGTTTTTACTTAGTTTGGTTTCTATCATAGTGTAATTATTTTGTAATTGAATGATGACATTTCAGTAAGTGCACAGTAGCCTACATTTGTTCCGTAACTGAAATACAAACCACGCTATTTACATGGGGTAATTACTTCGGCGTAGCTGAATGAAGAGCCATAAGAATTTTAACGAGGGTTTACTACCCCTCCGCTAGTTAGCTTGGTGTAGGGAGGGGTAGCCTGCTACCCCTCCCCCCTCACCACACACCGGTGAAAGGCTCACTTTACTTTTGGCTCGGATGGCGATTGGAAGTCTCCGTTCCCATCCTCACTTGACGGCCATTATTGTTTTGTTCTTTTTAACTTACCTTTTCTTATACTTAATATATTTAAGCATTATTGATGTTTATACAGTATATATTTTTGTGCATAGAAAATAGTAAGTTTCCTTTGCTTTCGGTGTTGGGCGGCTTGTGTTGTGTACGTTTACGAGAGTATCGCCGGCTTAGCCAGGCCACCACGATTCTCTTCTTGGTCACGGCCGTTCACTCCTAGGCCACCATGGTTGCCTTCGTGGAGTACGGCCCCTCTCTCGAGGTCGTTCACCTCTTACTCCGTACTACGCCTACGATAGCTTCTCAGGCCGAGTTGCTATTTCCTTTAATTTGTTTCAATTATTTTTATGAATATAATTGTATTTTTAACTTTTCAGCCCGGGGAACACGTTCCTTCGGGGTTCGGTGATCCTTGGAACATTCAAAGTCAGTTGCTTAATTATAATGTTATAATTTCTGTGTTTTGTTAAGTTTTTCATCCCCCCCCCTCACCCGCAGTGGGGGAGGAGGGCGCATACCTACTTTCGTTCTTCTTATGTTTTACTTTCCCTCGGGGTTTCTCTTCGGAGTTTTCACCCCGGGGGAATTCCTGTTGAATAATTATTCTTTTTATTTTACAGTTTACGATGCCGATTCTTCGTGCCTGTTGCGTGCCTTCGAAGCAGAGCTGTCCTGTTTATGCCTGGGGAGTCTGCTGTCACCGCCGTCTCTCTAGGACATCGTCAGTGGCGTTCGCTTCTCTTAGAAGTTCCCCCATGACTACTGTCAGCTCTTCAGTGCATCCTAGAACGATAGGGAGGTTCGCCTCCTTGGTAGTTGTTAACTTCCCTTCTTACCTTACCTGGTCCTTAGGCGGTTATGCTCTTGGGGCTGAGCGACCGCCCTTGTGACTTGCTCAAGGGGCTGAGCGGTTGCAAGGCCGGACCATGGTACTAGCGACTATGCTCTCGGGGCTGAGCAGTCGCTTCTATAGGTACGCTCAAGGGGATGAGCAGCTGCAAGATAAGTCTGGACCTCTCTCGTTCGCGAGGGAGGCCGCACTAAGGGCTCCTCTTCGGAGGATTGCTCCTTTTGTCTCTTCTACGAAGTGTCTCCTCCGGTTCGCGTGAGAGGACACTCACAGAGACTCCTCTTTGGAGGATTGTTCCTGTTTACGTCAGCTGATCTCAAGGCCCATCGGGGCTCCATCACCAGTCTCTTCTATGAAGTGCTCACCTCTCGTTCGCGAGAGAGGCCACTATAGAGTTTTCTCTTCGGAGGATTGTTCCTGTTGAAACAGCTTGCTGTTCAGTCACTAACACTTCGGTGTTTAGTGACAGGGAAACTTCGGTTTCTCTTTTTTCCTGACCCTTCGGGGTCTCGGAGCTTTAGTTACGCAGTTCCCTCGGGCTCTCGTAACTTTAGTCACTTCTACACTTCGGTGATTAGTGACGGAGAAACTTCGGTTCTCGTTGCGCTGACCCTTCGGGTCTTGCAACTATCCCTTCGGGGCCTCACTACTCAGGCTACGTTAGACCTTGGGTCTCTCTGCCTGCTGTATCCGTTCCTGACTGCGCCCCACGCCCCCCCGTTATCCAACGGGCTCCTCCCTCCGGGGCAGGAGAGACTTTCTCACACCGTGAGTAAGTCCCTTAAGTGCCAGGTATCCCCTGCCCGCCAACGTTCCCTTGCGCGCTAGCGCTCGGCTGCTGTTCCTGCTGTTCCTGAGACTGCCTTCCAGAGATACCCTGTTCCAGTATTTCAATTAGGCTGCTCCCAACGTTCCCTGCGCATTCGCGCACATCGTTGGGGTTCCCGAGATAGCGCACAGGCGCTCACCAGCGGTTCAGCCTGCGGTGTCTCTAAGTCTCTTCTACGAAGGACACCTCTCCCGTTCACGGGAAAGGTCCCCTCACACAGACCACTCCTCGGAGTGTTTAGCAGTACTTCAGTTGATCGTCGGCTCTCAAGCAGGCCTCCTGGTCCTCTTCAGGGGATGCCCTCCCTTTTAGGACACATCCCAGTTTCTTATCTACGAGTTAGCCGATCCTTCAACCAAGCGCGAGTGCGCGCCTCTCCGACGATCTTCTGTTGCACAGGGGCCTACGATCTTCACTCCGCGCGTAAGCGCTGAAGATCGCCCGCGCGCGGGATGGTTTTCTCAACAAATAAGTTATTAGTTGAAGTCTCTACCCCATCCT
>NC_090727.1:72455358-72497873 GCF_036898095.1 Palaemon carinicauda | reverse complement strand
ACCAGACTTTAATGCAACTTTGAATAAAAATGGCATATAGTTTTCCTTTCAATCTTACTGTCAAAACCTTATTTATCCATGTATTTGCTTGCTTAAAAGATTTAGAGGCCACTCATGAATGGCAGAGGCAAGGAATAGTGTCAATGCCCTAGCTAGGAGGACAACGCCCTAGAGACTGACAATATATTCATATCATAAATGCACAAGGTAGGACCAAGGAAGGCCAGACAATGGATGCTGATGACTCAGCAGGTAGACCTATACAGGTTGAAGGTGTCTGGTTCCAATTTTACACACTCAAATATGGACCAAGTTTGAAGTCTGAAAATAATGTCCAAACTTATGGCTCATTATGTGAATTGGACAATTTGCTTGACCGTAACCTTGACCTTTGACCTTGACCTATCAAAATTTAATCCTTTTCAGCTTTTACATAATAGTTAACCCCTGCAAGTTTCATTACTCTACGATTAAAATTGTGGCCAGGAAGCTATTCATAAAAAAATACACACACACACACAAACAGGGAGTAAAACATAACCTCCTTCCAACTTCGTTGTCGGAAGTAAAAAAAAAAAAAAATTCATTTATAAAACGAAAAATCGAGATCATTAGTAAACTAAAAGAAGAGTATTTAAACAAAAAGAGACAGACTTACTGTTAAACACTGATTGATTGATTGATTGATTGATTGACTGATTGATTTGAAGTTCTCTGGCACCCTGATGTTAAACACTGAAACCATCAAAAATTACATCACGCTAAAATACAGGTAGTAGGTTGGCCAGGGCACCAGCCACCCGTTGAGATACTACCACTAGAGAGTTATGGGGTCTTTTGTCTGGCCAGATAGCACTACATTGGATCATTCTCTCTGGTCACTATTCATTTTCCCTTTGCTTATACACTCACACACCGAATAGTCTGGCCTATTCTTTATATATTCTCCTCTGTCCTCATACACCTGACAACACTGAGATTACCAAACAATTCTTGTCCCAAGGGGTTACTGCACTGTAATTGTTCAGTGGCCACTTTCCTCTTGGCAAGAGTAGAAGATACTCTTTAGCTATGGTAAGCAGCTTTTCTAGGAGCAGGACACTCCAAAATCAAACCATTGTTCTCTAATCTTGGGTAGTGCCATAGCCTCTGTACCATGGTCTTCCACTGTCTTGGGTTAGAATTCTCTTGCTTGAGGGTACACTCGGGCACACTGTTCTATCTTATATCTTATTTCTCTTCCTCTGTTTTTTTTTATTTTTTTTTTAAGTTTTTATAGTTTATAAAGTGATATTTTTAATATTGTTTCTGTTCTTAAAATATTCTATTTTTCCTTGTTCCTTTTCCTAACTGAGCTATTTTCCCTGTTGGAGCCCCAGAGCTTATAGCATCCTGCTTTTCCAACTAGGGTTGTAGCTTAGCAAGTAATAATGATAATAATAATACCAAGAAAAAGACGTACCGTAGCTTCGGAAATGCTTGAAAAAAGTTCTCAAGATCTTTTTTTCACGGTTTAACCTTTACACTTAAATGGCAAATTAGGAGTCAATACCGTAGTCCTTTTAACCAGATCCACTTTGAATGCATTGTTTATCATTTAATTTCTTTCTTTTAATCAAATTATCTAAGAGTTTTTTTTTTCACTTGAACTAATTGGCATTGATAAATATTTATATCAAATTAATTTCTAACTACATAAAGTTTGCAAAATACAACTAGCTTCCTTAAAATTTGATAAAATTATTCAAATTATTATTATTATTATTATTATTTTTATTATTATTATTATTATTATTATTATTATTATTATAATTATTATTACTTGCTAAGCTACAACCCTAGCCAGGCCTTCTCCATCATGAGGCTCAATACTACACAGTACTCTAGAAGTTTTATTCCAGCTGTCACCAAGTTGTGGAATGATTTTCCTAATCGGGTAGTTGAATCAGTACAACTTTAAAATTTCAAAGTTGCAGCAAATGTTTTTATGTTGGCCAGAATGACATGAGTCTTTTTATAGTTTATATATGACATATCTGTTTTTGACGTTAATGGTTTATATAGGACATATCTGTTTTGACGTTGTTACTGTTTTTAGATTGATTTATTGTTAATTTATTCTCATCATTTATTTATTTCCTTATTTCCTTTCCTCACTGGGCTATTTTTCCCTGTTGGAGCCTTTGGGCTTATAGCATCTTGCTTTTCCAACTAGGGTTGTAGCTTGGCTAGTAATAATAATAATAATAATAAAAGCAGGATGCTGTAAGCATAAAAATAATTAATTGTTGGAAACGTCTCTGCTTGGCAATCTGTTAGGCACGAGTTCGAGACACGTTCAAGCACGATTAGGGGAGCCTATAAGTCTATCTGCCGGGTCCTCAGCAGCCAATGCCTGGCCCTCCTTGGTCCTAAATGATGGAGAGGAGGTTTGGGTGCTGATCATACGTGTATATGGTCAGTCTCTGGGGAATTGTCAGTGTGTGTTGACTGCCATTCATGAGTGACCTTTAAACTCAAAATTCTTTTTTTTAAACCCAACCCAGAAATGTCTATATCAAATTTCATGAGAGACCATTAAAACTTTAAACTCAAAGCATATTTCAAAAACTAACCCAGAAATATATATATCAAATTTCATGAGCGACCTTTAAACTCAAAAGCATATTTCAAAAAAAAAAAACCCAAAAATGTCTATATCAAATTCCAAGAGCGACCTTTAAACTCAAAACATATTTTAACAAACCAACCCAGAAATGTCTATATCAAATTTCATGAGCGACCTTTAAACCTTTAAACTCAAAGTATATTTCAAAAAAACCAACCCAGAAATGTCTATATCAAATTTCATGAGAGACCTTTAAACCTTTAAACTCAAAGTATATTTTTAAAAACTAACCTAGAAATGTCTATATCAAATTTCAAGATCGACCTTTATACCTTTAAACTCAAAGCATATTTAGAAAAAAAAACCAGAAATGTCTATATCAAATTTCATGAGCGACCTTTATACCTTTAAACTCAAAGCATATTTAGAAAAAACAACCAAAAAATGTCTATATCAAATTTCGTGAGCGACCTTCAAAGCTTCAAACTCAAAGCATATTTAAAAAAAAAAAAAAACTCAGAATTGTTTATATTAAATTTCATGAGCCACCTTTAAACTCAAAATACATTTTCAAAAACCAACCCAGACACGTTTATATTAAATCAATTTACAACTGCATAATGAACCACATACAAAAAAAGAATATTCGCTTTTAAACTTCAAATCGATATGAACAAATACTTAAATGAACTAAAAAAATACACATTCTTAAAAAAAATTATATTCTCAAAATTCGATAAAAACAGACCTTTAGAAGCAAAATACGAAAGTTCGCTTTTAAACTTCAAATAGAAATGACCAAATACTTAAATAAACTAAGAAAGAAAAATAAAAAAAAATAAAAAAAGTATAATTAGCAAAATTCGACCAATAAAAAAAAATACCCTTGGAAGCAAAATACGATTGTTCGCTTTTCAACTTCAAATATAATAGAATCAAATACTTCAAGAAACTAAAAAAAAAATATTCTAAAAAATGTATAATTCGCAAAATTCGACCAAAAAAAAAGGACCCTTAAAGGCAAAATATGAATATTCACATTTTAGCTTCAAATATAAAGGACCAAATACTTCAAGAAACTTATATAAAAAAAAAAAAAAAAAAAAAAAAAAAAAAAAAAAAAAGAGAGAGAGAGACCCTTAGAAGCAAAATACGAATGTTCGCTTTCAAACTTCAAATAAAAAGAACCAAAATCTTTAAGAAACTAAAAAAAACACATTTTAAAAAATATATAATTCCCAAAATTCTTCAATAGAGACCCTTAAATCAAAACAAAATCGTGCGTATAGCGTTGGCAACGCCTGGGAGGTTCAACACATTCCCTGGCCAAAATCGAACGACTTTTCAAACCTCAGTTTCAAGTCGAGGATAAAATCGTCTACAGGATTTCCACCTTGTGACACAAACACACACACACACACTCCGGGAATCCTTCCCAAACCCCTTTTTGAGAAATTCAGGGGGAGAATCTTTGGGGAAAGGACATGTAAATAACATGTTTAGGAATTATACATTATTTACATTTATAAATCGTGACAGGAAGGAAATATATATATATATATATATATACTGTGTATATATATATATATATATATTTATATATATATATATATATATACTGTGTGTATATATATATATATATATATATACTGTGTGTGTATATATATATATATATATATACTGTGTATATATATATATATATATATACATATCCTGTCACAATCCAGGGGAAGAGGAGGGAGTAGTCATTCCCTGGTGAGAGAGGGTACCCCAAGATATACACTCGGAACAACACAAATTGCTGAACCAACAGACTGTAATTTAGAAAAGGGGAGTGTGTGGGAAGGGATGAATGTGTGTGTGAATGCGTGCCCATCTATCTAAGTATTTAGCCGTCATTTTTGACGCGTCACGTACGCTCGTTAAGAACACCTGGTGAAAATTTTTACCTAATTGGAAAATAAATTGTTTTCAACTAACACTATATCATGCAATGCTAATAGCTCTATAATTTGCCTAATTGCTTCGGATAAAAAATTTTTATAATTCGGTTTTATTGAATTACCACAAATGCAATGTATCACAACGATCACGTTATCATAGTTTTACGGCTCCAAACACAAGGATTAGAACAGTAACAGACAGGAAAAAGTATGTTGGATAACTGCAAGTAGCAAAGACCACCATTACATACTGTAACTATAGTCAATTTCTTTTCGCGATGCAGATTTGCACCGACTCGCAGCGGTGCCCTTTTAGCTCGGAAAAGTTTTCTGATCACTGATTGGTTGGACGAGATAATTCTAACCAATCAGCGACCAGGAAACTATTCCGAGCTAAAAGGGCACCGCTGCGAGTCGGTGCAAATCTGCATCGCTTAAAGAAATGGACTATAGAGGGGTATTCAGTAGAGAGCATAGCCTACCTCTGCAATGCAAAGTCGTCTTAATTTGCTCAACTCCACCGAGTACGTTGTACTTTGACGTCTTTTAGTCAAAATCTAATGGATTTGTCCTTGGGTCATACCCCACATATCGACCAAGTTTAATTGAAATTGGTTCAGCAGTTTTTGCGTAGTATTAGTCACACAAAAAATAAACTAACAAAATATTTGCCATTTACTTAACATTGTGATTATTCTCAAATTACTGCTGTGTACTTGTACTTTGATGTACTTTATCCAAAATATGATATTTTGATTATAAAATAAATTTTTGAATATACTTACCCGGTGAATATATAATAGCTGACGTCTCCGACGGCTCGACAGATTCCAAAAACTCGCGAGCGATCGCCATGAAGGTTGCGGGTGTGCCCACCAGCGCCGACTATCGGCCAGATACCGCATATACTTGTAAACAGCTCCAGTTCTTCTCAGTCCCCTAGGTCTCTATCGGGGAGGAAGGGAGGGCCTTTAATTTATATATTCACCGGGTAAGTATATTCAAAAATTTATTTTATAATCAAAATATCATTTTTAAATATTAAACTTAGCCGGTGAATATATAATAGCTGATTCACACCCATGGTGGTGGGTAGAGACCAGTATTAATACAATAAAGGCGTATATGCTTAGAGTTTTTGATAGTTATATCATAACAAAACCCAAATAAATATAAGTACCTGGTAAGGAAGCTGACTCTGACGATTACTCTGCCTTGTTAGTCCGCTTTCATCACGAAGCCCAGCCATCCTCTCAGGATGCTGAAAGACTCCCAGGAGCTGTTATATCCAGGGCGACAACCCATACAACAGGACCTCATCAAAACCCTTAATCTGGGCGCTCTCAAGAAATGACATTTGACCACCCGCCAAATCAAAAAGGATGCGAAAGGCTTCTTAGCCTTCCGTACAACCCAAAACAAGATTAAAAACATTTCAAGAGAAGATTAAAAGGATATTGGAATTAAGGGAATGTAGTGGTAGAACCCTCACCCACTACTGCACTCGCTGCAACGAATGGACCCAGTGTGTAGCAGTCCTCATAAAGAGTCTGGACGTCTTTTAAGTAAAATGAAGCGAACACCGACTTGCTCCTCCAAAAGGTCGCGTCCATAATACTTCGTAGTGATCTGTTTTGCTTAAAGGCCACGGAAGTTGCTATAGCTCTTACTTCGTGCGTCTTGACCTTAAGCAAGCAACGATCTTTTTCACTCAAGTGAGAATGAGCCTCTCGGATTAAAAATCTAATAAAATACGATAAAGCATTTTTAGACATAGGCAATGAGGGCTTCTTAACTGAGCACCACAAGGCCTCAGATCCACCTCGTAAGGATTTGGTACGAGCTAAATAAAACTTAAGAGCTCTAACTGGACACAGTACTCTTTCAAGCTCGTTGCCTACGATCTCTGACAGGCAAGGTATATCAAACGACTTAGGCCAAGGACGAGAAGGCAGTTCATTTTTGGCCAAGAAACCAAGCTGAAGTGAACATGTGGCTTTATCTGTAGAAAAGCCGATGTTTTTACTGAAGGCATGGATCTCACTGACCCTCTTAGCCGAAGCCAAGCACACTAAGAAAAGCGTCTTGAGGGTGAGATCCTTCAGGGA
The DNA here is from genome assembly GCF_036898095.1 of Palaemon carinicauda. NCBI lineage: Eukaryota > Metazoa > Arthropoda > Malacostraca > Decapoda > Palaemonidae > Palaemon > Palaemon carinicauda. The sequence goes on along the minus strand of NC_090727.1, from coordinate 72,491,214 downwards.
GGCTGAATGTAATGGCTCAAACCTGTCGGACATTAGGAACCTTAGGACCACGTCTAAGTTCCATCCAGGAGTTGCCATACGACGCTCCTTAGAGGTCTCGAAGGACTTAAGGAGATCTTGGAGATCTTTATTATTGGACAGATCTAAGCCTCTATGTCTGAACACAGAAGCCAACATGCTCCTGTAGCCCTTAATAGTGGGAGCAGAGAGGGAGCAAACATTTCTCAGATGCAGGAGAAAGTATGCAATTTGGGCTACAGAGGTACTGGAAGAGGAAATGGATGATGACTTGCACCAGTCTCTAAAGACTTCCCACTTCGACTGGTAGACCTTGATGGTAGATGCTCTCCTAGCTCTCGCAATCGCTCTGGCTGCCTCCTTCGAAAATCCTCGAGCTCTTGAGAGTCTTTCGATAGTCTGAAGGCAGTCAGACGAAGCGCGGGGAGGCTTTGATGAAGACTCCTTACGTGGGGCTGCCGTAAGAGATCCATCCTTAAAGATAGACTCCTTGGAACGTCTACCAGCCATTGAAGTATCTCTGTGAACCACTCTCTCGCGGGCCAGAGTGGAGCAACCAAAGTCAACCTGGTCCCTTTGTGAGAGGTGAACTTCTGCAGCACATTGTTTAGGATCTTGAAAGGTGGAAAGGCATAAACGTCCAGGTGAGACCAGTCCAGCAGGAAAGCGTCTATGTGGGCTGCCTCTGGATCTGGAACTGGAAAGCAGTAAGTCGAGAGCCTCTTTGTCAGAGAAGTCGCAAAAAGATCTATGGTGGGTTGACCCCATGTCATCCATAGCTTCTCGCACACAGTCTTATGCAACGTCCACTCCATGGAGATGACTTGTCCTCTTCTGCTGAGGCCGTCCGCCAAGACATTCATTTTCCTTGCACAAATCTCGCCAAAGGAGAGATGTTACTTGCCATAAATGGAGTTCCTTCTGATCCGTGGATCAAAGACCCGAGCATTCCAGACTGTCCAGTGGAGCTCCCTAACCCAAATCCGATGCATCTGAAAACAACACATGGTTTGGGTTCTTGATCGCAAGAGAAAGACCTTCTCGAAGTCTGATGTTGCTGTCCCACCAAGTCCGACATGTCTAGACTGAGTTGGAGATTGGGAAAGAGATACTCTCTAAGCCCTTCTCCTTGTTCCAATGGTTTAGGTGAAATTGGAGAGGGCATAGGTTGAGTCTCCCCAGAGAGATAAACTACTCCAGCGATGAAAGAGTTCCCACGAGGCTAGATCAAACTCTTACAGAGCAACTGTTTTTCTCTTGCAAGTGAAGGACTTTTAACAGAGCTTGTTCCATTCTTGCGGGAGACGAAAAGACCCGAAAAATCAGACACTGTATCTCCATTCCCAAATAAAGAATAGTCTGGGATGGGGTACTGAAAGTTACGATTTCTCTACGTTCACTATGAGACCTAGCTCCTTGGTTAGGTCTAATGTCCATTAGAGGCTCTCCAGACAGCGATATAATGACGACGCCCTGATTAGCCAGTCGTCAAAATAAAGGGAGGCTCTGAATCCTCAAAAAATGTAGAAAGCTTGCTACATTTTGCAAGGGCCTTGTAAAAACAAGAGGAGCAGGAATGAGGTCGAAGTACAGTGCTCGACATTGGTACATTACTTTCCCGTCCACATACCTCAGATGTTGTTGAAAGTTTAGATGAATCGGGATGTGGAAGTATGCATCCTGAAGGTCGAGAGAGACCATCCAGTCGCCTTCCCTTAATGCTGCCAAGACAGATTTGGTAGTCTTCATCGTGAAGTTTGTCTTGACAATGAACACATTGAGCGCACTTACATCTTAAGTACTCCTGCAGTGAACGTGGCTGCCAGATCATTGGAGCCATCCCTGATAGCCTTGTTCCTGCAGAGAACGTGGCTGTCAGATCATTGGAGCCATCCCTGATAGCCTTGTTTATGCATGACATAATTGTACAGCAAAACTTCAAACGCTCGAAAAACTCCTAACAGGAGATGGTCTAGCTCTGAAGCCGACCATAAAATCTTGGAGCGTCTCATGGCCAGGCGACGGGGAGAGTCTATGAGGCTTGAGAAGTCTCCCTGGGCAGAGGCAGGAACTCCCAAGCCGAGAACTTCTCCCGTGTCATACCAGACGCTCGCTCTATAAGCCAGTTTAAAAAGGAGGGAAAGCAAAGGCTGTCTCCCCCAAACTCCTCCTGGTGATCAACCAGTCGCCTAGCAAACGTAAAGCTCTCTTAGAAGAGCGAGAGAGCACTAGCTTAGAAAACAACGGCTTCGAAGTAGCTAGGCCTAGTGTAAACTCTGACGAAGGCGAACGAGGAGCAGCAGTTACAAAATGGTCCGGACAAAGATCCTTAAAAATCAGCATGATTTTTTTAAAGTCCATAGAGAGCTGAGCAGCTTTAGGCTCCTCTCCGTCTGACAAAGTCCCCAAAGGAATATCAGTAGGAGGGGGATCAGCAACTTCCTCATCTGAAGGAACCTCGTCCGACAATTGCCGAGTCTCATGAAAAGGAGAGACCTGCCGCGGTGGCAATGCTTGACAGGCAAAGTCCACACGCAAAGGAGCAGCAGTAGCAGTCAAGGAAGCGACGTCATGTCGCTGCTGAAAGGACTGACCAGCAACAACAACAGGAGTTGATGGACGCTCGACGTCAAGTCGAGACTGCCTTGACTGCCTAGACTGAGCAGTCAAAACAACCCTTGACTGCGGTGCTTGACGCTCAACGTCAAAACAAGGCAACCGAGCTGGTTGGCGAACGTCCTGAACGTCAACACGAGACTGCGGCAGCGGCTGAACGTCAACACGAGGCTGCGGCAGCGGCTGAAAGTCAACACGGGACTGCAGCGAGTGAGGATCCAAGTCACGTGACTGACGTGACAAACTACCGACATCACGTTTCATAACGTCAAAAGGACGAGTAAATGCTCGTTGGGCGGCTGACGGCCAGAGTCTCGTTTAGCGTAACGGCGACTCGAAAGCGAAGGTTCATCGTGAACCTGCTCAACGTCATACTTCTCCATAAGGGAGGCAAGCTTAGTCTGCATGTCCTGCAGGACAACCCATTTAGGATCAACGGGAGTCGGAACGGGCCGAGACGACGGTAATGTCTGTGTTGGCAAAACATTGCCTTTACCGCGACCCTCGGACCCCGTGTTACGCTTGCGTTTAATAGGCGAACCGTCTTACGACGACTGCAAAGGGTCAGAGCTGTCCCCATGGCTACAGCCAGGACGCTGGACCTGTCCTGAAGGGACTGACTTTCGCTTAAAGGGTCTAGAAACCTTGCGCCAAGGTTTCTTTTGCGAAAAGTCTTCGGATGACGAGGAGAAACTTCGTCTCTCCTGTCTTATGGCAAGGACGTGCTTGTCGAGCAACGTCTGATACCTTTGAGGGAACGTCTGTTCGTTGGCTTACACTCCTCACTCCCTTAGGTCCTACGACATTCCTTCTCCCTGGTGCATGGGAGCCTGAAAGAGGTCTCGGACTAGGCAAGTGACAAGCACGAACAAACGAACCCTCCGCAACACAGCACATGTTTTCTAGGACTCACTTCACTGATATCGTATTTTTCAAGAATTTCACCTTAGGCATGAATAAAACTGATATCTACCTGAAGCACGCAATTCTCCCTTACATCAAAAGGTTATAATTGCGAAATGAGTCGTATAATGTAAGCACATTAGTAAAAAATGAAACACACATGCAAAAATAAAAAAAAAACATATACATATATATCGAATAAAACGGAAATATATAAAGTTAAAAGGGATCAGTGACTGAGGAGGAGACTAAACTTCTAGTTCACTAAAGACTACGTTTTCAATCTCTCACCGTACAGTGCCTTGGGACGAGAATAAAACTAAAAACGTTTTATCCTTTCTCCCCGTACAGAGACTTGGGACGAGAGTAAAAAACTGAATCGAGAACAACGTTACTCGCTCCCAAACTCCTTACTTGGGACGAGAATAAAGATCGGATCGTTCTCTCTTTCTCTCTCTCTCTCTCTCTCTCTCTCTCTCTCTCTCTCTCTCTCTCTCTCTCTCTTGTCACACACAAGAGAATTGCCCACTCACCCTTCGTCAATAAACAGGTTATTTGACCAAAGGAAAAAACTGAAAGGACTAAGAAATTAAAAATTAACAAGTTCCTTTAAATTAGTATTTAAAACACTTCAGTTTGAAAGAAGAATGAACAAAACGTCAAAATCGATTTACTCTTTCTGCAAAGTGAAACCGTGATTCTCTCTTTCTCTATCGTAACGATAGAGCGCAAACTGCGTCGCATAAATAAACCAAACGTTAGTTCATCTTTGAAAAAACAGCACGAAGACTATTCAAAGAATATCTTTCTAAAAATATTTTCTAAAAAATATTCATTTCATAACTCTTACAGAGCAAATGATTTAAACTTAACGAAAATAAAAGTTGAATGGGCTCAACGTTGTTTAACTTCGGTTTCCAAGTTAGGACCGCCTACATCTCGGACTAGGGGAGGAATAGGTAAAGGCCGCATATAAACAAAACATAAAATTTATCTTGATGTTTAGTATAAATGGAAAGCTAATCGAAGAGGCCTAATAAAGGCGGGTGAGATTTAAATATATAGAGGAAAATCTATAATTATCAACAATAATTTATAACGTGATAAAATAATTACTAAAAGCCTAAAAACACACTTCCGTACACTGAGGGAAGGGTCGGCCATCTTTACCCTATGGAAAAACCAGAGATAAAAAAGCAAGGGCAAAACACTTTTACTCTCCTTTCAAAAGCATTTCTTTTGAAGATAGTATTGAATAATCCAACACGGCGAAAGCAATAAAACCAAAACCAAGTACTTCACCAATTCGGTAAAAAACTCGAGGTCATAAAGCGAGTGGAATCGACTTGTCGATGAAACCGACAGAGAAGAACTGGAGCTGTTTACAAGTATATGCGGTATCTGGCCGATAGTCGGCGCTGGTGGGCACACCCGCAACCTTCATGGCGATCGCTCGCGAGTTTTTGGAATCTGTCGAGCCGTCGGAGACGTCAGCTATTATATATTCACCGGCTAAGTTTAATATTTAAAAGTTACAGATTTATCCTTGGGTCATACCCAACATGATTAACAAGTTTGGTCAAAATCTGTACAGTAGTTTATGTATAAAGTTTACCGCAAACAACTACATAGACGACGACAGGGGTAAATAAATACCCTTCACAAAAGTCATTCACAGTTATCAGAAAACACTGCATATCCTTATCATCTTCCATAAATAAACCTCGAACAAAATTGTTTTCAAAAACATTTATTCAACCTGAAAGTAAAAGCAAAAGACCTAGAGGCCAAAATTAAAGCGAGTCTTACTCTTCCTGGCAGGTGGCCGGGGTCTCCCCATTACCCAGCAGCAACCACTACTGCCTCGTTAAAAGTTTGAACGGAAATTCCAGTTTTTACTGAAGTCATACTCCTATTAAAGGACGATGATTTGTATTTGTGCAGAAACAAATTAAAAAATTACATCATGACAAATTTCAATACTATACTGTATAGTTCAAATGTATAACTTGTAAAAATCTTGCAAATTTAACTATAGTCCATTTCTTTTAGCGATGCAGATTTGCACCGACTCGCAGCGGTGCCCTTTTAGCTCGGAAAAGTTTCCTGATCGCTGATTGGTTGGACGAGATAATTCTAACCAATCAGCGATCAGGAAACTTTTCCGAGCTAAAAGGGCACCGCCGCGAGTCGGTGCAAATATGCATCGCTAAAAGAAATGGACTATAGTTTACAAAGCCCTAACCAGGCCAGAGACAGCTTCATTAACACTAAACCCCACAACATGCACCACAAGGCCAGATATAATTGAAAATACAGGAATATGATCTACAACTACCTAACCTAATCTCACCTAGTACCTAGTACACTGAATCCAATAAGAGCTTGAGAACTGCAAATTTACAATACCCAACAATTCACGTAACAATACTGTAGTATCAATTCGACAGCTCTCAACACTTTTTCATTCGTAAAGATTAATCATTGCTTTAGCCTATTAATTTGCCCTCTTATATTCCTAATGGGAAATAACTTACATCAATGCATACATCAAAACATTCAGCTACCCCACGTAAATTTGCACATGAATAAAAGACCCTAAAAAATAATAGGAGGTATAACAACTTACAAACAATCAGATATACAAAGACAAATCCAACTACATACATGCATATACCAAAGGCACTTCCCCCAATTTTGGGGGGTAGCCGACAACAACAAGAAACAAAACAAAAAGGGGACCTCTACTCTCTACGTTCCTCCAGCCTAACCAGGGACTCAGCCGAGTTCAGCTGGTACTGCTAGGGTGCCACAGCCCAACCTCCCACATTTCCACCACAGATGAAGCTTCATACTGCTGAGTCCCCTACTGCTGCTACCTCCGCGGTCATCTAAGGCACCGGAGGAAGCAGCAGGGCCTACCGGAACTGCGTCACAATCGCTCGCCATTCATTCCTATTTCTAGCACGCTCTCTTGCTTCTCTCACATCTATCCTCCTATCACCCAGAGCTTTCTTCACACCATCCATCCATCCAAACCTTGGCCTTCCTCTTGTACTTCTCCCATCAACTCTTGCATTCATCACCTTCTTTAGCAGACAGCCATTTTCCATTCTCTCAACATGGCCAAACCACCTCAACACATTCATATCCACTCTAGCCGCTAACTCATTTCTTACACCCGTTCTCATCCTCACCACTTCGTTCCTAACCCTATCTACTCGAGATACACCAGCCATACTCCTCAGACACTTCATCTCAAACACATTCAATTTCTGTCTCTCCATCACTTTCATTCCCCACAACTCCGATCCATGCATCACAGTTGGTACAATCACTTTCTCATACAGAACTCTCTTTACATTCATGCCCAATCCTCTATTTTTTTTTTTTACTACTCCCTTAACTGCCCCCAACACTTTGCAACCTTCATTCACTCTCTGACGTACATCTGCTTCCACTCCACCATTTGCTGCAACAACAGACCCCAAGTACTTAAACTGATCCACCTCCTCAAGTAACTCTCCATTCAACATGACATTCAACCTTGCACCACCTTCCCTTCTCGTACATCTCATAACCTTACTCTTACCCACATTAACTCTCAACTTCCTTCTCTCACACACCCTTCCAAATTCTGTCACTAGTCGGTCAAGCTTCTCTTCTGCGTCTGCTACCAGTACAGTATCATCCGCAAACAACAACTGATTTACCTCCCATTCATGATCATTCTCGCCTACCAGTTTTAATCCTCGTCCAAGCACTCGAACATTCACCTCTCTCACCACTCCATCAACATACAAGTTAAACAACCACGGCGACATCACACATCCCTGTCTCAGCCCCACTCTCACCGGAAACCAATCGCTCACTTCATTTCCTATTCTAACACATGCTTTACTACCTTTGTAGAAACTTTTCACTGCTTGCAACAACCTTCCACCAACTCCATATAACCTCATCACATTCCACATTGCTTCCCTATCAACTCTATCATATGCTTTCTCCAGATCCATAAACGCAACATACACCTCCTTACCTTTTGCTAAATATTTCTCGCATATCTGCCTAACTGTAAAAATCTGATTCATACAAAACCCCTACCTCTTCTAAAACCACCCTGTACTTCCAAGATTGCATTCTCTGTTTTATCCTTAATCCTATTAATCAGTATTCTACCATACACTTTTCCAACTACACTCAACAAACTAATACCTCTTGAATTACAACACTCATGCACATCTCCCTTACCCTTATATAGTGGTACAATACATGCACAAATCCAACTGAAATCAGAAATCTCAGATATTGTATCAAATGTTCATACACTGTAATAAGATAAAGAAATATTATAATAAAACAACATTATATAGCTTAATATAGTGAGCAAAACAACATTTGCAATAACCTGATATTATTTCATATGAAACAGGACTATTCGTTTAATTTGTAGCAGGAAATTGTAAGCATGTAAGTCAGGTTAGGCCTATTCTAGGTTAAAATTTAACAAAATTCAATTCGCAAACAGTTTCTTAGAACCAATTAACGGTAAGTTTAAAAGTTGAGTACCAACTGTATTTATACGTGCTTTGAATAGTTTTGATGACAATAATCATTGCAAACATGTATTTTTCATGTTATAACAACATTTAAAACAACTGAAGTTATGTCTGAAAAAAACATTTTCATAAGGGTAACAAAAACAGAGATAAAGCCTAAATTAAGGTTCCTCACCTAACTTAACCTATGACCTCTATCCTTACCTATCGGGGTAGGCCCCACCTAACACCTCCCTAGGTTTCCTGGTAGTTATAGACATTAATAACATGAACTAATTTGAGCTAAACAGACATCAATGCTTTCCCATTTATAGAAAATTATTCATTTAAATCTTGTTCTAAGAATGTATAATTGCATAAACAACCTTCGTTTATATATATGCAACTATATGCTGATGAAAATCAAGTCTAACCTAACTATGGTATAAGGCCTTATTATAGAAATCTTTCATATGATAAATTCTCCCAAACAAATACATTCCAGAGCCTTTGTAGTTCGATGGAACAGACAGATTGTAAAATTTAAAATTGATATGACTGATAACCCATATTCTAAAAAGGAAAATAAACACAAGAAAGCCAACTATCATAACGTTCCCCTCCTAACCTAACCTAGGTATCGTAACCTACCTGGAGGGGGGTACAGTCCCCTCACATTACTGTATTACTGCTTAAATATATTTTCTTCCTAAACGGGTTTACTCCTGACGAGGTACCACTAAATCATATTTCGTAAATCGTAAATTTAGCTTTACATTCTCATATATGAGACGAAATTAAACTTCTTACAGAAAATCAATTTGAACATTAATAAGAAAGTTTAAACCTGCCACAACGAATTATATTAACCTTAAAACCATTGAATATATAAAATAAAACTCAATAAATAGCTAATTGTGATTTTAAATAAACTAATTAGCTGTCACTTACTTGAATAGTCTATGCCAAATACATCTCGTCTAGTTGTATTTCTGTCAAATTATCCTTCTTTCCTCCTTAAAACCCGTATTAGCTGATAACGCACATCAAATTTACGAATTTCCGACATCACTGATAAAAATAATGTCTAGTTCAGGGACCCCATACTGTGTTGTGTTGCGGGGCATTGTGGGTAATCACAGTAAATGTTGAGTTATTCCCTTACAACGGCTCCTCAATTTTTGAGTAATTTCTTTTTCTCCATATTTCTTTCGTTTATATCATATTTTGTCTTTTATCTAGATATGAATAGGATTTTCAATAATTTGCTGTATTTAAATTCATTATTTTCTTTTCTATATTCCTGTCAAAATGAAAAAAAATAGATCTTTTACATACAATAAAGTCACTGCACTTTTCATGTAAATTTATAGTGATATGCAAATTCTTGGGTTTACTTATTATTCCAATAATTTTACTGCTACAAATTCCTTGTTCTCTATTGGTCTCTCTTTAATTTCCCCTTTCTATTCCCAGTATAACTTTAGGCTTACTTTATTTTTCCGTTCTTATCTTGATTTGTCCGGTGCCCAGGTTTTCTCTTACGTACACTTTATTGTTAATATTATAATTTCCATTCTTTCCTGTATTTTCTATGTATATATTTAAGTAACTCTTTTCTATTTAAGGTGATATTTATATACTGAAGCTTCATATTTCCCACTCTTACCTTCACTGATGATGTCTTTGGTATATATAATGGAGGTCAGTTCGTTAAGTTTAAGGGAAACCAAAATGAGTGTCAAAATATCACTTCGAATTTCAACGATGTCATTATAGATTTTGGTATGAATATTACTCATGAACACAGTTTATCTTTTTCACAATTACTTTATTATACAATTTCATTAAAATGTAACATATATAAAAAATAATCGTCATATTAGAAAGATAGACAATCTTTTCCAACACTCCTCTTTTTCAAAAATGTTGAACTGATCCAAATGTTGAAGGTGGCATCCATTCCATATCCTTATTTTTTTTTTTTCATTTTTTTCCTTCGAGACAAGAGATGATTGGTGGGGACTGTGTGGCGTGTGTCCTGGTTGTTAGAAATGATAACAGCGGGATAGATAAGCCTTATCAGAGTGAGATTGAGACCACCTATAGGAAAAGTCTAATCACAGTGATAGTGAAAAAGCCTTTGTCGGTTACTTAAAGTAAGGCTGCTAATACAGAAAGGTAGATTTTGATGGGTGACAGTGAAATAGAGATACCTTTGTCAAAGATGAAGGATAAAGAACGCTGTAAGAAATGATAGAAGAATTCTGATTACATCTTTATATTAAAGGTTTAAAGGCTTAAAGTCCGCTCATGAATGGCAGAGGCAAGGGACAGTGACATTGCCGTATTAAGCAGGACAATGCCTTAGAGATCGACCATATTGCATATGATTAACACCTGAGCTCCCTCTCCACCCAAGCTAGGACCAAGAAGAGCCAGGTAATGATTGCTAATGATTCAGCAGATATACCTATAGGCTCCCCTAAAACTCCCATCCTTAGCTCAGAAGGAGGGTGAGGTTGCAGCGACCAAAAGAACTAACGAGTTTGAGCAGGACTCGAACCCCAGTCTGGCAATCACCAAGCAATGACACTACCACCAGAACACCACAACCCTAAAAGTGAAAAATACAGGATTGTGGTAGCCTATTGTACACTTCCCTATCCGGAGTTCTGCTGGACTGGGGTTCGAGACCTGCTCAAGTTCGATAGTTTCTTGTGGTGTCTGCAACCTCACCATCCTTGTGAACTAAGGATGGGGGATAGGAGTCTATAGGTCTTCCTGTTGAGTCATCAGCAGCCACTGCTTGGCCCTCCCTGGTCCTAACTTGGGGGGAAAGGGATTTGTTCTGTTAGGGCATTGTCACTCTCCCTTGCCTCTTCCATTCATGAGTGACATTTAAACCATTTGAATACTGTATTGTACTTGCACATATATTACTAAGTGATTGAGTATTGCAATGTTCTTTTTTTTAGATTAATAAGGTTATATTTGACAAAGGAATACGGTTTTTTAGAAGGAGTGGAAGCCATCATATGATAATATATAAAATGCATAGTATATATCATGTTATGGTAGGCCTACTTGCTTGACCATAGCTGTTTGATTATATTTGTTCACGTTTGTTGCTATTAATGAAATCATTTTATATTCTGTTTATCTGATTAAGAGTAGGAGAAATTAATCAGTTTAGTATGTTTAAACAAATATTATACCTTTTTTTATCATTTTGAATATATAAATTGTGATGTTTTCCTTGTAATGTAAGTAAGTATTCGATACAATCATTGCTAGAAGAGATAAATTAAGGGTTTAGATTAATATTCTTAGTTAAACTATGAATACGTGTGATTGTATGTGAAGGTGTAGACAGTAAATAAAGTAAAATATAAGTATAGAACGCAGGCGACAATTCCAATGAAATAGGCCTACCAAGGGAAATATACGAAGAAGACCAAAAGCCTTAACGGAAATATTTTGAATAAGCAGGAAAGTTTTTCTGCCTTGGCGATTTTATTAAGAATTCTTTTTTTTTTTTTTTTAGAGACGAATTATCACACCATCATGCTGTTCTTTCATATCTCGTTCGTAATTAGATATATTTTGAACCATAACCTGAGAGAGAGAGAGAGAGAGAGAGAGAGAGAGAGAGAGAGAGAGAGAGAGAGAGAGAGAGAGAGAGAGAGAGAGAGAGAATGTATTATATTTTCTTCCCCAGTACAGAAGCTAAAAGCGAAAAATTAAAGACATACTTACCTGTTAACGAAGCCAATAAAAGTAGGCCTATACATCTCTATGATTAACAAGTCTTTTTGAATTATATTATTCAAGATACAGATATGAATTAAAAAAAAAATCTGGGATGATAAAGTAAACGAGCCATTGATTTTTCTATAGAAAAGATGCGAGCAAATTGCATTTTATAAACTACAATAAATTGGACAATGGCATTGTTTTTATTTCATTATATGCGCTGCCATTAGACTTGGTAGCTTATAATAAGAATAGTTTATCGAGTAGTAGCCACAAATACACCATATAATGTCCTAAGTAAATATATAGAAAATATGTATTCAATTTGCACAAAAACAGAAATCCTGCTTCGTCAAGGTTACTCATAAAATATTTTGAAGTGTACCTGATATAATAATGAGGGCATTGCACATTGGCCATCTATTTAAAAAGAATAGTAATTTATATTAGCCTACATTTTTTTTAAATAATTAGAATGTGCAGTATCGTTTTTTAATACAATAAATTACCATAAATCATTTTTCTGTATATAAATATATGAAAATGTGTATTCAATTGGCTCAAAAACAAAAATAGTAATTTATATTAAATAGTAATTCATATCAAATTCTTGGAAAATAATTGAAATGTATAAATGTACGAGTCTCGTTATTAATACCATAAATTGCCATAAATCATTTTATTGTTTAATATTTTCGATACAAAAGAGGAAGAAGAGGAGGAGGAAGAAGAAGAAGAAGAAGAAGAAGAAGAAGAAGAAGAAGAAGAAGAAGAAGAAGAAGAAGAAGAAGAAAAAGAAGAAGAGATAAACAAAATAACAAATCTATTTGTTTATATTTAAATGTTTAATGTGAATAGTGTTCGGTGACCGCGGGATATATAAATAAACTTATTAAAGTGAAATTTGAACCTTTTGAGGGAAATCTATTTTGTAAGTAGACATATTCTGGTTATTTCTAATATCCTGTTATTCGTTTTTGTGTTCTTATTCAAATGACATTTGTATACACTTCGTTCGTGCTGGTGAATCAAAATAATTTATTAAGCCTAAATTAGTGGGAAGTTACAAATGCTAATCCTATAGACCACTCAGAGAACTTTTAGTCTAGAGCAGGATTGAAATAGAATTTGAAAATTTAATTATTTTATATTTTGTGTTATCGTTTCGAATTTTTCTCATTCCTAGGTCTATTTCTATTTGAAATGTGTATGGAATCTCCTCTAAGACTAATAATGATGGGTTTTACTACAGTTATGGACGCAAAAAGTTTCTACTAAAAAATAGGTGTTTCCTCTAGATAAATGTTCGTTTTATTCGAAAAGGACACTTATTTTCACTGTAAATAAAAATTTGGAGCCTTTGCATATCAGCAGCCAATTCCTCACATGTTCATTAAAAATGGACATCAACTAACTTGAACATTCCTCCCTAACATAACCTACAAGCTGTGTCCTTACCTACTTACTTAACGCCCCCCTGCGATTCCCCTTACACTTCCGTATTTTAAGTTGGACATGATATACATACAGCTGGCTGCTATCATACATACACCCCAAAAATTTAATTTTCTAAGAAATAAAAATCAATGAGATTAGCATGAGCAGTTCAGCATGTACCAGTTGCCAGTACATAGGAGCTTGATGCATTTCTTTTTCCGCGAGCGCACGGTGGAGCAGAAACCATTGGATTTCTAAAATATATTCCTGGGCTTAGACAGTCTAACAGGTTTTGGGTTTATTTGCTGTTTAAATGAAGGCCAAATTCAGTGTAAGAACATTATTTACTACAGGAAAAACTATTTTTCTGCTTAAAATATTGTTCCGTCTGTACCTATAATTCTTCCCAATAATGTGGGTACTTGTGTAGATTGTTGGGTCACCAGGCCGGCAGTTTGTATAGAAAGCTAGGAACCTGCTTATCTGTGTCCATTGTATCCCGTATCTTATTGTATTTACGAGTATATTGGTTAATGAACTAATGCTAATTATTCAGTTATTAGTCTTCGCTATAATGTGGCTTGCAATTAAACATTATTTTATCACTTATCTGTTCTGGAAAGCGGTACCTATTGCGCAACGCTTGTTAGCCGAATGGGCAAGTATTTCGGTGGACAAAAAAATCGGTGACCCAACCACCTACACACTACCCATAATGTGTAAGTATTAATACTAACGCTGGCCGCAGATAGACTACAATGATAGGCCTACACATATTCATAGCCTCTCAACGCTTTTCTAGTCTGCGGGCCTAAGTTTTCTCCTTAATTTTTTTTCTAATTTTCTATTACCATCATAACTTGACCTAGATAAGCCTCCCCATCTTACTTAACTTAGTATGCTATGACCTCACCTGCCAGGGGGCTATAACCCCCCGTAAACCCCAAGGGGGCCATTTCCTTACCTTAACTTAGTATTTTTCTGTACTAAGGTGTGTATCTGAGGATATACAATACAGTCTGATGGGCTTAGTAGTGGAAAATGAAAGGATTAATAAAGGGGATTATTTTCCATGGCTCAAAATTAGTCTTTTCTAAAAATGGAATAAGAATGTGTCGATTGTCAGAAACAGTAGGAACAATAGCTTCCTTTCTTAGTCTTTTGAGTTGCAAAATTTCTTGTGGCACCTGTGGAAAATAATGTTTTTCAATTAACATACAGTAACTACCACAGTTCTGCCACTTAATATATGATTAGGCAACAACCTATCAGTAGCTTTTTCATGTATAAAACAAATATAAATGACCTTATATTACGAATAATTGCACCTGGGGCACAGAAACATCCTACTTTAACAAGATTATGAAAAAACTTAATGAAGATAATAAAGATGATGGAGTTGGTGCCGTAGTGAAAGTAGGTGATTGGCTAAAGGAAACGATGTGATAATGAAAAGGCACTGATTGGTCATTTAGATGATGATTGAAGTGGTAGCCCAGTTTGAATGATAATAGAAATTGGAAGGCTAAAAGTAATTATTTTATGCAAAACACTTTTTCATTTGCTATAAGTTACTTGTAAGAAAGTGTTACGATAAGAAGGGTATCGAGGATCAGATTATTATGCTTATCTCTATGTATAAGTGAGTGGTGTAAGGGTAAATATTTAACAATAGGTCCTCAATTTACAAACATTTGGGGATATAAACACAAATCCAGTTGAAAATAAAAAATATAAGATAATGAAATACTTTAATAAAACAATATTATATACTTTAATACATTAAGCAAAATGACATTTGGAATAACCTGTTATTTATTTCATATGAAACCTGACTGTTTGTTGACTTTTGTAGCTGGAAATCATAGGCTTGGGCTTCAGGTTAGGACTACCCCAGGCTAAAATTTAACAAAATTCATCTGATAAATAATTTGACATACAAAGAGCTTCTTGGAACAAAATAAGTTTGTAAGTGGAAGACCTGAACTCAATAATTTGGTGGGGAACCTCATTTGGGTTGGAAAAAAGAGAAAAAAGTGAAATACAAGGATGCATACTAACCTAACCTGACCATAATATATATGTACCCTAACACTGCCTTCTATATGATGAAATATACATTGTTATCCTCCCAATGCTCTTTTGACTGAATCACTTTCTTGTATGTAACTTTTATTGCAGATGAACAGTTTACGCTCAAAATAGTTATTTCAATTTCACATTTTTTCATACCATTAGAACCTTAATGACAAATCAGCTCATTTTTTATTTCCACATAATACTTATGGCTAATCACCTATCATCATTTTGGCTCTTACTCTACAGTACTCTCACGGCCTGGTAATTTCAAACCGACTACGCTCCTTTGCACCCGGCCTACTTCGTACTTTTTCCTTCTTGACTAACTCAGTCTCATAATCGAATTGTCTCTCATCGCATGGGCATCTCCCACTACAGTGCTCTTTGTGCAGAATCACATTGTGATGTAAAAAAAACTGTACATGTTCAGTTTGTTTATAGTGGTTTTAGTGTAATGTGTGATACATACATTACACTACCCCACATGCCAAACAGTCGACGGCTCAAGAGTTGCATCATGGTTCAGACTTACTATGCAGAACTTTGCATGTAAGTGGTTAATGGTGTTGTACTGATACTTTTCCTATTAATATTTATTGTGTTTGTATATTCGCTGTATATTAGTGTTATTCTAATATTAACTACTGTACAGTACTATATACAAAATACCGTACTTTACAGTAGTAAGGTAGATTCTGCATAGGCTACGTGTACGATGAGCTGAAACAGTGCGAGTTGACCTGCTGAAAACAGCGATCAGTTACGAGTGTTACCTTAGTTAATTAAGCTGTACTGTAGTGATAGTACTGTACATATATTACAGTAATACAGTCAGCTCTCATTATTCGTGGGGTTAGGTAACGTAGACAGGGGCAAAAATCAAGAAGCCTTGAATGCTTTATGCCTCAAGGTGGGTTAACTCCTAACCTACCAACTCACTGCTAATTGGCTACACGCGGTAGCCTAACACTAGGTAAGACACTACTGTACTATATTGCTTTTACGTAGTTTTTATCACAGTATAAGTACAGTGATACCTCGGTAGTCGAACGACTCTAAATTCGAACAAATCGGAGTTTGACCAAAAAATTCGAGTAATTTTTGCTGCGGTGTTCGAAAAAAAAATCGGAACTCGAACAGCCGAACGCGTGGCCGAGTGAGATGAGCGGCCATCTCGGCTACTCTCGCTTGGTCGGGTAGCATCATTTCAAGAGAGAGCGTCAGTCCGACAACACGTGTTGAGAATTTATTGTGATTTAGTGCGTTTTATTTTCTTTTTTTTTCCGATAATAATGGGCCCCAAGAAAGTTAGTGATAAGGGGAAGGATAAGAGGAAAACAATGAGAACAACGATCAAGTTGAAGAAGGAAATTATTGCAAAATACAAGAATGGTGTACGAGTGTCTGATCTAGCCTTACAGTATGGCATGGCGAAGTCGACCATTTCGACCTTTTTGAAAAATAAGGAAGTGATAAAGAAAGCTAATGTTGCACAGGGAGTGACAGCAATTAGTAAGCAAAGGCCACAAGTAATTGAGGAAATGGAAAAGTTGCTCCTTATATTTATTAAAGAAAAGCAGTTGGCCGGGGAAAGTATAAGTGAAGCTTTCATTTGCGAGAAAGCTCTTCATATTTATGAAGAATTGGTGAAGAAAAGTGCCAGTACTAGTGAAAGTGATTCGTCATTTACTTTTAAAGCAAGCCGGGGCTGGTTCGAGAAATTCCGGAACAGAACTGGTATTCACCGTGTGACTAGGCATGGGGAGGCAGCCAGTTCGGATCAGGCGGCAGCTGAAAAATACGTTGTTGAATTCGACCGATACATTAAGGAACAAAATTTGATCCCGCAGCAAGTCTTCAATTGCGATGAGACCGGGTTATTTTGGAAGAAAATGCCGTCCAATACCTACATTAATGATAATGTTATGTCTCACTTTAGAAGAATAGTGCAGAAGAAAAAGAAGCAGCTGACAATTGACATGTTTTTCATGAAAGAAAAGAGAGCTGCTACATCCCAGCCTGATTCCCCTCTAAAGAAGAGAAACAGAAGAGAAAAAACCCCTGAAGGAGATTTGCCCGACCTTTTACTGCAGAGAGAAAAAACCTTCCAAGCAGTAACCTCCCCCTTCCATCCTCTCCACATCCATTCCTGTATGCCATCGAACCACTGCTCAAAGGTATGTACAGTAAATAGTTTGAAATTGTTTTATATAGTTTTCCGAAAAATTTTGTACACATTTAAATAATTATTGTTGTTTAGGTACACGTTTTATTAATATTTTGGGCATTTTGGAGTGCGTAGGAACGTATAAAAATAAATACCATTATTTCTTATGGGAAAAAAGGTTTCGGTACTCGAACAAATCGGAGGTCGAACACTGATCCCGAACGGATTATGGTCGAGTACCGAGGTATCACTGTATTGTATTACTGTATGAACATACAGTGGAACCTCTACATCCGAATGTATCTACATCCGAATTTTCCAACATCCGAAGTAAAATTCGAGCAAATTTTTGACTCTACACCCGAATTTTATTTCGACACACGAAGTAAGCAATTTTCGTTGTACCGGTTGTATGGTTGTATCCGAATTTTTCTACACGCGAAGTACAATTCAAACACGTTCTTACTCTACACCCGAATGTTTTTTTCGACACCCGAAGTAAACAATACTCGTACGCGTAGTCGGTGCTCATAGCGCCTGAAGTGTTTTTTATTTCCGCCGATAGAAGGCAGCACATCGACCTCGGAGGGACCCTCAATTAGCGCGGCTTAGGTCAGTTCTCTGTTCTCGTCGGCTTCTTGCGGTTGTGCTCTGTGCGTTCTGCTATTAACTCTGTTTTAATCGTGATTTTTTACGTGCATCCTTTAACGGTAATTTACGTAAGGTATGGGTCCTAAAGGGCTTAGTTTTGCCAGTGGTAGTGGTAGTGGTGAGAAAAGGAAGAAGGAAATGCTTTCTTTAGAAGTTAAGCAGGAAATTATTGAAAAACATGAGCGTGGCGTCCGCGTGAGTGAAATTTCTAAACAGTATGGCCGTAATATGTCGACGATCTCGACAATCCTTAAACAGAAGGAAGCTATTAAAGCAGTGAAACCTTCTAAAGAGATCACCATAATTTCAAAACGCCGTACCCCTATCATAGAAGAGATGGAACGACTTCTACTTGTGTGGATTAAAGACAGAGAGATCGTTGGCGACACCATCACCGAGATCGTCATCTGCGAGAAGGCGCACGCCATTTTTACGGACTTGAAGGAGGAGAGCTCTGGGGGTGATGCTGGGGAGAGTTCAACCGAGCCTTCCTCAGATGATTTCAAGGCATCTCGTGGCTGGTTCGAGAAATTTAAGAAACGGTCCGGGATTCATTCAGTTGTTCGCCACGGAGAGGCTGCTAGAGCGGACACAAAGGCTGCAGCTGACTTTGTCAAGAACTTCGAAAAGATCGTGCAGGAAGAAGGCTACGTAGAGCAGCAGGTGTTTAATTGTGATGAAACCGGGCTGTTTTGGAAGAAGATGCCGAGTCGAACCTACATCACCGCCGAAGAGAAGAAATTGCCTGGGCATAAGCCAATGAAGGATCGGTTGACTCTTGCCCTATGTGCCAACGCTAGCGGGGACTTTAAAGTCAAGCCCTTACTGGTTTACCATTCAGAGAACCCTAGGGCCTTTAAGGCACACAACGTCGATAAGGATCAGCTTCATGTTTTCTGGCGATCCAACTCGAAGGCCTGGGTCACTAGGCAATTCTTTGTGCAATGGGTTAACCAAGTTTTCGGCCCTTCTGTGAAGAAGTATCTTCATGAACAGAAATTGCCTTTAAAGTGCCTGCTATGCCTTGACAATGCACCCGCTCACCCCCCCGGACTTGAAGATGATATCTTCGATGAATTTAAGTTCATAAAGGTGCTGTATCTTCCACCGAATACCACCTCTATCCTCCAGCCCATGGACCAGCAAGTCATCTCTAATTTTAAGAAGCTGTACACCAAGCACTTATTTAAGCAGTGCTTTAATGTCACGCAAAGCACCAACTTAACTTTGCGTGAATTTTGGAGGGGCCACTTCAACATCGTGCACTGCTTGAAGATCATAGATAGGCTTGGGTGGGATTAACTCGATGGACCCTCAATTCTGCCTGGAAGAAGCTGTGGCCTGATGCAGTTTCTCCCCGAGATTTCGAAGGTTTTGACCCCGAACCTGATCCCATGGTGGGTGCAGCGGAAGCCGTAGAGGAAATCGTCTCCCTTGGCAAGTCCATGGGTCTGGAGGTCGACGCAAATGGCGTTACGGAACTTGTCGCCGAACATCACGACGAACTTACCACGGATGAGCTCAAGGAACTCCATGCTATGTCAGAGCACATGAGTGATGACGAGGATGGGAGCGAGGAGGTAGAACATGTGTTAGGTTCAGCGCATATAAAAGAGGTGTTAGGAAAATATCAAGACGTGGTCGACTTCATCGACAAATACCATCCAAAGAAATTGCAGGTTTGTCGTGTATTTTCGCAGTTCGATGATGTTTGCCTAACTCACTTTCGAAACATTCTGAAAAGCCGTACCAAGCAATTATCTATCGATAATTTCTTTAAAAAAACTGCGAAGCGAACTCGTGATGAAGAGGATGTAAGTGATTCGAAGAAAACGGCAAAGAGTGAAGCGGAAGAAAGTGAAACAAAGAAAACGGAAAAGAGTGAAGCGAAAGAAATTCAGTCAATTTTAAGTGTAGAGAGTGAAAGTGATTAAAATTACGTAATCATCAAAAAGAAAAAAAGAAAATGTAAAAAAAAATATAAAATATAAAAATAAAAAAAAATAAGCTTAGTTATGTTAAAGTTCACTTAGTGTAAGTTAGAATAAGTTACGGTAGTGTACGTTTATCGTTGTTAACCTCTCTACCTTCTCGCCGCCCGTCCGTCTCCTCTCTGCCTAGCAAGACTAACAACACCTGCGCTGGAGTTTCTAAGGTAAAGTGACGCTAAAAACCCGTTTCTTATTTATCATTTTTTGCTAATTCTTCTTATTTACATGTCTATTATCTAATTTAGTGTACATTATTCTCATGGGAAAATTATGTGTAGTAGTTTATTAAGAAGTTATCATAGGTTTTTGGGCTCAACCACGGATTAATCCTATTTCAATGTATTCTTATGGGAAAATTCGTTTCGTCATCCGAACATTTTCTACATCCGAAGTTGGTTCTGGAACGGATTAAATTCGTATGTAGAGGTTCCACTGTACTTCAGTAACTGTATACAAGCACACTGTAGTATGGTAGTATGTATATACAGAACACAGTAAGACTAAACATAACAAGGGTCGTCGCCACACTTCTACTTGAATATTTTGACAAAAAAAAAATTGTTGTTCTTATTTGTTCTTATGTACAATATTATCAGTACAGTGTAGTTTAATAAGCTAAGGTAACACACATAAGTGATCGCTGTTTTTGGCAGGTCAACTAGCACTGTTCCAAATCACTGTACACGTAGCCTATGCAGCTGTACATTACTACTGTACTGTAAAGTACGGTATTTTGTATACATACAGTACTGTCCAGTAGTTAATATAACAATAACACTAATACATAGTGAATACACTAACACAATAAATATTAAAAGAAAAGGCATAAGTACAGCACCAAAACCATTCTAACCATTTACGTACAAAGTTCTATACAGCAAGTCTGAAACATGATGCGCTTTTGAGCCGGCAACTGTTAGGCGTGGGGGTAGCGTAATATATGTATCACACATTACATTAAAATCACTATAAACACACTGGATATGTAGAGGTATTTTTATACCACAATGTGATTCTGCACAAAGAGTACTGTAGCGGGAGATGGACATGCGATGAGAGACGATGCGATTATGAGGCTGAGTCAGTCTAGAAGCAAGTAGTACGAAGCAGGACGGGTGCAAAAGAGCGCAGACGGTTTGAAATCGTCGGGATGTGAGGGTACAGTCAGCATTCGCTCTTCGCGGGGTTTAGGTAACAGATACAGGCGCGAAGAACGAGAATCTGCAAATACTTGCTGTCCTAGGGTGGGATAACTCCTAAACTTACCAACTTACTGTCCTTTGCCTATGTGCGGTCAATTACCATACTAAGTACTGCCTCATATTGTTTTTATTTAGTTTGGTTTCTATCATAGTGTAATTATTTTGTAATTGAATGAAGACATTTCAGTAAGTGCATAGTAGCCTACATATTCACATGTGTACTCAACGTACTGGACACAGTACGTAACATTACAGTAGTCATCGGGACACTTATAGTTGCAAATCACTGTTGTTCCTATCTAATATAACACTTGCTGATACTGTAGTTTATATTATTGTAATTTATGTACAGTACTACAGTATTATTACATTACAGCTAACTGTACTGTAAGTGTTCGCTGTTTTTGTTTGGACGACTCGCACTGTTTGACAACGCACCGCACACGTAGCCTACATTTATATATTGTACAGTACTGTACAGTATGTGTTTTAAGTTATGTACAGTAGTGTACAGTATAGTTAATAAACAATACTATACATTTCTTTAATATTATACTGTACAATATTTATTCAAAGACCACTAACCATTTTCATACGAAGTTCTACCGAGCACTCTTAAAGCATGACGCAACTCCTGATGTGTCGTCTCTTGCGCAGTACTGTAGAGAATCGCACTCCTGTACAGTGTTTATATTTACCAGGTAATGTACTGTAGATGTATGTATTACTGTACAGTACAGTATACAAATGCATCGTTTTTCTACATGAAAATGAGATTCTGCTCATAAAAGACCGAAGTGAGAGATGCACACGCGAAGAGAGACAATGCAAGACTGAGTTCGAGTCAGCGTGGGAGGGGATGTTGTACTGGATGGGAAGGGAAGTGACGCGAAGCAAGCTGGGTGTAGAGGAGCGTGGGCTGTTTGAAGTTGTCGCGCTTTGAGAGTACTTTTCGCAAACCCGCGAATTTGTGATTTGTTCTTTAATAGGTTATATGGTTCTCTGTGTGGCAAACAAGCAAAATCGCAAAGAAAGTTTATTGAACTGTGCCATTGTACTCTCTTTCTCTCTCTCTCTCTCTCTCTCTCTCTCTCTCTCTCTCTCTCTCTCTCTCTCTCTCTCTTTTACTGTTGTTGTACCTTGAATTATATTCAAATGTACTTTACAGTACTTTACAGTATTTAACAGTACTGTATGTTACAGTATTCAACAGTACTGTACTTTATAGTACTTAACAGTAATGTACTATACTGTTCTGTACTGTACTCTGTACAGTATTGTACTTGACTTGAATGCATATTAATGAAGGTATCTGGTTTTTATAACATGATTGCAGGTTGTAAGTACCTACATAAATACATTTTCATGTTTAAGAAATGTATAGGTAACTTTTTAGGGCCAAAATCTGATCTACTTCGAAAATCGTCTTGGAACGAAGTATCGACATAGGGCGTGGTATGACTACTTTATGCAGCGCTGGCCTGTTTTGAAGGTTGCCATCATTAATTCCCTCTTCTCAAGTCTCTGTTGCTTTTTCAATGATTAAAATGGAGCGATATTAAATCCTGAGGGCTGATAGATAGTGATGGCATTGCTTCACTTATACTGTTACAGAACACCGGGTGTGTTTGAGTATTCCATGCATTGGGGGTGGGGGGGGGGGGGGGGGGGGGGGGTTTGAATGGTACTGCCATCCTTTCCCTGTCTGTGCTGTCTCTTCCTTAGAGACTTGTCCCCTGGGAAGAAACATCAGTACCTACTGCTCCTGCTTACCTTGTCTCATATGCAGTCTTCATTGCTGGAGGGAAAATAGCTCCAATCTGGATTTCCCATACACTGGAATCTGTTGATTATAATTAGCGTTCAAGTCATAGTGCTCCTGTCACATACGTTCAGCCCTACATGGGGCATAACAAGTTTCCATAAGGCCACAGAGCTTTCCACCACTCAAAGCCCAATCTTCGGCATGACGATCCTTATGTGGTAGCCTATTTGAAATGTTTCTGCCTGCTAATCTGCTGGCCTGGGGTTCAAGACCCACTCAAGCTTGGTAGTTTCTTGTAGTGTCTGCAACGTCACCTTCATTGTGACCTTGGGGAGCCTGTAGGTTTACCTGCCGAGTCTCCATCACCTTGGTTCAGGATCTAGAACCCAGCTGCACGCAACGTCAAGTCCTCCTTCATCTCATCCCTTGAAAACATGGCTAGCAGGAACAAGGATGCCTTGCCTTCCATCATTAGAGGGAACTATGACTACTCCAACAGCAATAGAAGGAATAAGAGAGGAGATATTAGAACTTTTCTTTTCTGACTTTGTGTGACCATTAGACTTATTGGTCCTGTGAGCGAGGAGATGAAAGGACCATCCGGGAATTGAGCAGAAGTTAAACATGTTTTGGATTTTTCCAGCTCTTGGGAAGGACCTGTCAGGGACGTAGTTCTTGAAGACAAGAGTATGGTATTGACAGACCATCTTTTCCGCCCGTTACCTATGGGATTGTACCCATGGGTCTCTGGTTATCTGTAGTTTTGGCTCGATGGTAGTTACTTGACAGATTGCCTAAGATAGCGGTCATGATTTAAGTCTAGAATGAGAAGATAAAAGGATGGACCCATCTACCTTGTCTTTCTTCCCCTTCCTGGCTGTGAAGCAGTCACTCAGTTGTTTTCTTGATCGGAATCACACGATTGAGCAACTTTTCTCACCAAATAAGTTTTTAGTTGAAGTCTCTACCCCATCCTTTCAGATGAGGGTAAGAATGGCCAGAAGTATGTGAAAACCTATTTCTCATACTAACCATGGATATAGGTTTTTCCTTGACTATCTACCAGTCCCTGGTAGTGACGTAGCCTAACATCTGTTACATCTTCATGCCCAGGTCGTTAGGAGATAGACAGGCGTTGTCACTTTTGCTCCTGTACAGGATAAAAGTGCTTTGACATTTCCATAAAAGTAAACCATTTAGTTAGTTATTTTTCTTAACAATACAGAGTCCTTTAAGTTGTGCCTCTTACTTCAACCATTCTGCAAGCTTTAAGCGGGGTTTACGTGGTCGAATGGTTTGTCGAATTCGGTTGTCAAACCTGCTTGTCAAATGATTCAAAGAGATGTCAGTCACAGATGCACAAGGTTTGTGGACAATGAAGCCCTGCCCATAAAAGTCAGGCAAGAACAGACTTTCTTTGAACCGTTCGACAACAAAATACCCCGTTCACACGTTCGAACATCACTTCAAACACTTGTCTGTTGAGCTGCATTTGACGAACCGTTCGACCTTGTAAACCCGCCTTCAAGCTGAAGATCAAATCGGAGCTCAATTGAATATCGGGTGGGCGTGGCTTCCTCGCCATCTGGCACCAACTACCGCCACCACGTTAAAAGAGTTAACAGCTGTATCCAGCTTTTCCAGTTGCATGCTCCTATTAGAGGACTCTGGTTTCTTTAGGTAAGGAAAATACTACTTTTAAATTTCTGATATATTAATGGTAAAACCATATTTGGAGATGCCACAAGGAGGCTTATATTTTAAACCCCAAGAAATGGTGCTGTTTCTTCTGTTTCTGAACACAATAGCACTTTCATTCGACCTATAATTGGAGTATGACTTCATCGAAACTGGAACTCAAGTTTAAATTTCGAAATAGGTTGTAGATCTTCCTTCTTTCTCGCCTCATCTTTGTTTGAGTCTTCACTGCAACTTCTAGAAGAAGAATGAGAAGAAGACGACATCAATGAAATCTAGAAAGTTTTATAGATAGGAGTTGCATACATGTGACTCCTACTGTTTCTCTCCACCACAGAGTGCAGTATCGGTAAACTCCCTTCTTGAGTGAGTGTTGAGAGTTGGGCCATAATGGGAAGAAACATCGTTAACGTGTTCGCCTAGCATTTCATGGCAGCAGGTCGATCCCAGCCTGGAACCGTGAGCTCAAGCTGTTCTCTGGGGAGGCAACTGCTGTGGTTGGGCACCACAGTGGGGCGTTGGGCTTGCCCGGCTGACGTTCTGGTGAGCATCTATTTTTGGTGAAACTGGAAGTGAAACCAGACACCTTTAACACAACATTAGGGAGGTGTCTAGTTACATGGTATAGGTGTTCACACATCATTTACTTGTGCTCAGTCTTGTATAGTGAAGAGTAAGTGTCGAGATATGTCCCCTAGTAGGAGGAAACAGACATTCGCTACTCTTGTGTGAGCTGACTACACTCACTGCTGATTACGTTGCAGGTTCCTATCCTTCTTTCTTCTTTCCTGGACTATTTTTCTCTTCCTTTGGCATATATATATATATATATATATATATATATATATATATATTTACAGTATATATATATATATATATATATATATATATATATATATATATATATATATATATATATATATATATATATACGCCTTCGTACATTTTAATACACACGCAGCTGCTTTTAAAATCCTTTTATTATTACTGACGTTTTGAGATTATCCCAATCACATTTTCCAAGGCTACCATTAATTGTTGTTGTTGTTGTTGTTGTTGTTGTTGTTGTTGTTTTTTTTTTTTTTTTTTTTTTTTTTTTTTTTTTTTTTTTTAATTTTGCCTCTTCGTCCCTGATCCGTGGTTATGCAAAAATGATCCAATATCGACTGGTTGTTATTTCGTCTTATATGAGATATTTATCTTCTTGTCATGGCACCGTTTAGTAATCTTGAGCTTCTGTTAATATCCGGGATCGACATTCCATCACGTTCGCCTCTCAACCTCTCTCGACAATTATCTGACTTAATCTACTTGCCTAGTTATTGCCTCTCTCTCTCTCTCTCTCTCTCTCTCTCTCTCTCTCTCTCTCTCTCGCTCGCTCTCTCTCTCTCTCTCGCTCTCTCTCTCTCTCTCTCTCTCTCTCTCTCTCTCTCTCTCTCTCTCACTCACGCGTGACACATGTATGTCAGTAATATTATCATTTTGCCCGAATATATTGTATATCCACTATACTTCTGTTTATAAGGAAGCAGGCTTTCTCCATTATAATATTAAGTGTATTTAACTGAAATGAAATTAAAATTTCCCTTTCTGATTACTGGTCGCTTCTATAACCCCTCCCCCGAAAGATAGAACAATTATATAATCGCGATTATAGTTTAAAGGTTGCTCATGAATAGCGGAAGCAAGGGACAGGACAGTGTCCGAGAGATTTTCTATATGCATATATGATCATCGCCCAAGCCTCTCTCCATGAAACTAGGACCAGGGAGAGTCAGGCAATGCCTGCTGGTGACTCAGAAGGTAAACCTGAACAGTTATACTGTATATTCGTGACTATAGTTTAAAGGTCGCTCATGAATGACAGAAGCAAGTAACATGACAATGTCCTTTAGACTTACCATTTACATATATGATCATCACCCAAGCCCCTCTAAATCAAGCTAGGACCAGGGAGAGCCAGGCAATGGTCGCTGATGACTCAGAAGGTGAACGTATAGGCTCCATCAAAACCCCATTCCTAGCTGACAAGGATAATGAGGTTGCCGACACTACTTGAAACTGTTGTGACGGGCCGAGGGAAACGTCCTTTTCCCGAGGGTGAGCGAAGCCCTTTGGTCCCCCAACGGTTGTTGAGAGAGCTGAAAAAGCGTTGCTATACGGGCGGCTGACGACGGCGAGTACTGCTGCAGAAGGTATGCGTTGACGGCGTCATAGTCACGGTGAGACCGTGAGGGGGGGGGGGGGGGGGGGGGGGGAGTCACTCCGGGGTCACCGATGTGACGAAGGAGGGAGAAAGGTTGTAACTCAGTTGCTTGCATCCTGCCTTTGAGTCACAACCTTTCTCCCTCCTTCGTCACACTATCAAGCATGAGTTGGTCTCGAACCCCTGTCCAATAGATAGCCAGTCATGGAAGTTTCCAATAAACTACCACATACGATATGCATTTTCTTATGTTGTCATGTGTATATCTGATTTCTTCTGGCCTGGTTGCCTATGTTAATAAATGTATCTGTTTGGGATTCCTGGAGCACAAGAGAATCTTCCTTTCCCATCTCCGAGTTTGAAAGTCCTTTCTATAGTTTTGTCTTTCCTGAGGAGGGAGCTATTTTTAGAATATGTATAGCTTTAAATCGGGATTTTTTGATAAATTGTGCATTTATCTCATTTCGTTTATAGACTTTTAGAAGAGGTATAGCTTCATCAAAACGTTTTTTCTCAATTACTCCTTTTAGTAAGATTGTAGATATTTTGGGAATGTCTTATTTCGCTAATTAATCTTTTTCTATGGATAAACGTTTATATAAGCTATAGCTTCATTTAAACGTTCCCCATACATTACTCCACAAGGTTGTGCTTATATCCTCGTAGTCTCACCTTACTGCTTTTGTTATTTGTTGACCTTTATCATTCTACTGTCCTTACATTCTGCATATTATTCTGCTCTTTATTACATAGGGTAGATATTCCTTTATAAGACAACCCCCTTGGCAAAATATCAACAGATAGAAAAGAAAAAACGAACTTCCCCAATGCATAAGATTCGCTTCTTCTTCTTCTTCGACCTGATCATCAAGTGTGCCAAATGTTCCACAGACTTGATCACACCATCGATTGCTAGGACGTGATCCATCTGGATAAAATTGTCTTTTGATTCTTCACCTCTGACGGAGGAGACCTCGGCTCTCTCATGCAGCTTCTTCTCCAACTTGAAGATTTAGCTCCCCATCACTGGCAGAGGTTAATGCACTTTCTTACCTCCCATGAGCTGCTGTCTTATGTCTGAAATTCGACTTTTTCTGGCCTGTTTTGTCGGAAGTTCGACCTTCTGTCCTTATTGTATGTCTGAAATTAGACTTTTATGGCCGGTTTTGTTGGAAGTTCGACCTTCTGTCCTTATTGTATGTCTGAAATTCGACTTTTATGGCCGGTTTTGTTGGAAGTTCGACCTTCTGTCCTTGTTTTATGTCTGAAATTCGACTTTTTCTGGCCTGTTTTATCGGAAGTTCGACCTTCTGTACTTGTTTTATGTCTGAAATTCGACTTTTCTGGCTTGTTTTATGTTTGAAATTCGACCTCCTGTCCTTGTTTTATGTCTGAAATTCGACTTTTCTGGCATGATTTATGTCTGAAATTTGACTTTTCTGGCTTGTTTTATGTCTGAAATTCAACCTTTTGTTTTTGTTTTATGTCTGAAATTAGTCTTTTTCTGGCTTTTTTATGTATGAAATTGTACCTTCGGTCTTTGTTGCATGTCTGAAACTAGACTTTTCTGTCCTTGTTTTATGTCTGAAATTAGACCTTCTGTCCTTGTTCTATGTCTGAAATTCTACTTTTTCTAGCCTGTTTCATATCTGAGATTCGACTTTTTGTGACTTTTATGTCTGAAATTTGACATTTTGTCTGAAATTTGACCTTTTGTGATTTTTATGTCCGAAATGTGACATTTTGTCTGCAATTCAAATATTAGCCTGTTTTATGTCAGAAATGGGACATTTTGTGTCTGTTTTGTCTGAAATTCGATGTATTATGTCTGAAATTCAACCTTTTGTGCCTGTTTTGTGTTTGAAATTTGGCCTTCTGTGCTTGTGTCTAGAATTAGAATTTCTGTTCTGGTTGTATGTCTGAAATTCGACCTTCTGTGCTTGTTTCATGTCTGAAATTTGACCTTATGTGCCTGTTTTGTCTGAAATTTGACCTTCTGAGCCTGTTTTATGTCTGAAATTCGATCTGTCCCTGTTTTATGTCTAAAATTCGACCGTTTTTGCTTGTTTTGTGTCTGAAATTAGACCTTATGTGCTTGTTTTATGTTTGAAATTCGACCTTGTGTGCTTGTTTTATGTCTTAAATTCGACCTTCTGTGCTTGTTGTATGTCTGAAATTCGACCTTCTGTGCTTGTTGTATGTCTGAAATTCGACCTTCTGTGCTTGTTGTATGTCTGAAATTCTACACATATCTAGTATATTTTGACAAAATAAATCCATTCATATTTCCTATATTTTTGACTCGATAAACCCTCACATATCTGATATAATTTATAACAATAAATCCACATATATCTGCTATATTTTTGACACAATAAATGCACGCATATCTTTTATATTTACGGACAATAAATCAACATATATATATATATATATATATATATATATATATATATATATATATATATATATATATATATATATATACTGACACAATAAGTTCACACGTCTGCTATATTTACTGACAATAAATTGACATATATCTGCTATATTTATAGATAATAAATCTGCACATCTGCTATATTTACTGATACAACAAATCGTCACATATCTGCTATATTTACTGACACAATAAATCCACACCTATCTACTATACTTATAGACAATAAATCCACACATCTGCTATAATTACTGACAATAAATCCACATAAATATTTGTTATATTTAATGACACAATAAGTCCACATATATCTGCTGTATATACTGACACAATAAATCCGCACATATGTGCTATATTTACTGACAGTAAATCCACACATTTCTACTATGTTCATAGACACAATAAATTCACATATCTGCTATACTTACTAACAATAAATCTACATGTCTGCTATAGTTACTAACAATAAATCCACACATATCTACTATATTCACTAACAATAAATCCACACATATCTGCTATATTTAAACACAATAAATCCACATATATCTACTATACTTACATACCATAAATGCACACATATCTACTATACTTATAGACACAATAAATCCACCTATCTACTATATTCACTAACAATAAATCCACACAAATCTATATTTAAACCCAAATAAATCCTTTATATGCTAATTCTAATGACCTTGAATCGGGATCAAAGTTCAATCTACCGTTGGCCCCATTATACCACGTATCACAGAGAGAATTATTTATGAAATGCTAATGTCATCTTTGATGGAAACGGATCAATTAGCTAGAATTGAAATATTCATTAAAGTCTGATTAGAATCAGCATTACGGGACAACCCATTTATTGTCATTTTGCTTGTGGGGGGGGGGGGGTGGGGGGGGGGTTAGGGAGAGAACCTGTTAGGATCTTAATTTATGTTGTTGTTGATACTGTTTTATTCATTTTACTAGTGGGAGTGAAAGGGGGGGGGGTGTGGGGGGGGGGGGCAGGGGTAGGAAGAGAACCTCTTGGGATCCTAATTTGTTTGTGTTATTGTTGATATCGTTTTATTTTTGCTTATTTTTTTAGGGGGAGGTTTTGTGATAATGTTGAGGGAATGTGTATATATATATATATATATATATATATATATATATATATATATGTATATATATATATATATATAATATATATATATATATATATATATATATACTGATATATATATATATATATATATATATATATATATATATATATATATATACTGTATACATATTTATATATATATATATATTTCCACTCACGTTGGGCGGCATTGCCAGACATATAACTACTCGCTCTCTCCCCTCTGATTGGGGTAGAGGAAGGAATAGTCATACCCTGGCGCGAGGAGTACCTCGAAAATCACAAAATCGGGAGAAACGAATTTGAATTTAGCATAAAGTTAATAAAGAAAAAGAATAAAAAGCTTGGAATTGTGACAATCCATATTGTAGAAGAATAAGGTTTCTGCCAACCACTTGTTATCACTATCGGCCCAAGAGCAAATTGGACGCCGCCTTGGTTGCGGTCAGGAAAAATAGAGGAAAAAATCTTATTGATGACATCAAGGTCCTTTAAAGGACCTTGGATGACATAGAGGTTTTTAAGGTATTTCAAATAGAACTAGAGGGGCACTCAGTAGAGCGCAGACCTCCGCCAGGGCAGCTTTTTTTTTTTAATCGTAAAATTGTTTTTACGATAAAAACATTATTATCCTATTTTTACTCTTTTATGTACGATTTTTTTATAGTTGTCATACAGGTTTTTAAGATATTTCAAATAGAACTAGAGGGGCACTCAGTAGAGCGCAGACCTCCGCCAGGGCAGCTTTTTTTTTATCGTAAAATTGATTTTACGATAAAAAACATCATTATGATCACATTTTTTTTTCTTTTATGTAGCGAAATTTTTTTTATTGTTGGCATAGAGTCTTTTTAAGGTATATCATATAAGACTAGGGGGGCACTCATTAGAGTGCAGACCTCCGCCAGGGCAGCTTTTTAATTGTATGATTGTTTTTACGAAGAAAAACATTATCACATTTTTTTTCTTTTATGTAGCGAAATTTTTTTTATTGTTGTCATAGAGTTTTTTTAAGGTATATCATATAAAACTAGAGGGGCACTCAGTAAAGTGCAGACCTCCGCCAGGGCAGCTCATTTCTCGTCCTTTTGACCTAAGTTTGGACGTTTTGCTCGTCCGTGACCTTCACATTTGACCTTGACCTTCCAAAATCCCTGCAAGTTTTATTACTTTACGATTAAAATTGTGGCCGTATTGTTGATGATTGGAATTTTACCTTTTAGTTGACCTTGACTTTGTACTTGACCTTGACTTTCGACCTTAACATGTTTTAATTGGCGTGGATTTTCATGCACTTGAATATGAACCAAGTTTGAAGTCTCTGTGACAACGATGTCCAAACTTATGACTGATTACGTGAATTGGACATTTTGCTTGACTGACATTGACCTTTGACCTTGGCCTTCCAAAATTCAATGATTTCCAGCTTTTTACGTGATAGTTAATCCCTGCAAGTTTCATTACTCTACGATTAAAATTGTGGCCAGGAAGCTGTTCACAAACAAACACACAAGCAGGTGGGTAAAACATAACCTCCTTCCAACTCCGTGGACGGAGGTAATGATCGAAGTTTCTTGTGTCCGACTCAATTCAGCAGAAACGGAGAGAACAGTCGAAATAATAAATTTATGCTTGAGACTTAACACATCTCACACTTTCGTTCATTTGGGAATCAAATTCGAATATACGGATGAAATAGCAACGTATTGGCAGACAAGAGACTTTCAGTATTATTATTATTATTATTATTATTATTATTATTATTATTATTATTATTATTATTATTATTATTATTATTAGCTAAGCTACAACCCTAGTAGGAAAAAGCAGGATGCTGTATGAAATATCTGTTTAATGTTGTTATTGTTTTTAAGATATTTTATTTTAATTGTTCATTAGTTCTTATATCGTTTATTTCCTTGTTTCCTTTCCTCACTGGGCTATATTTCCCTGTTGGGGCCCTTGGGCTTTATAGCATCTTGCTTTTCCAACTAGGAGGTAGTAGGTTGGCCAAGGCACCAGCCGCCCGTTGAAATACTACCGCCAGAGAGTTATGGGGTCCTTTGACTGGCCAGACAGTACTACGTTGGATCCTTCTCTTTGGTTACGGTTCTTTCTCTTTGCCTACACATACGCCGAATAGTCTGGCCTATTCTTAACAGATTCTCCTCTGTCCTCACACACCTGACAACACTGAGGTTACTAAACAATTCTTCTTCGCTCAAGGGGTTAACTACTGCACTGTATTTGTTCTGTGGCTACTTTCCTCTTAGTAAGGGTAGAAGAGACTCTTTAGCTATGGTAAGCAGCTCTTCTAGGAGAAGGACACTCCAAAATCAAACCATTGTTCTCTAGTCTTGGGTAGTGCCATAGCCTCTGTACCATGGTCTTCCACTGTCTTGGGTTAGAGTTCTCTTGCTTGAGGGTACAATCAGGCACACTATTCTATTTAATTTCTCTTCCTCTTGTTTTGTTAAAGTTTTCATAGTTTATATAGGAAATATTTATTTTAATGTTACTCTTCTTAAAATATTTTATTTTTCCTTCTTTCCTTTCCTTACTGGGCTATTTTCCCTGTTGGGGCCCCTGGGCTTATAGCATTTTGCTTTTCCAGCTAGGGTTGTAGCTTAGCAAATAATAATAAATAATAATAATAGGGTTGTGGCTTAGCTAATAATAATAATAATGATAATAATGATAATAATAATAATAATAATAATAATCATCATTTCCTATAACAACAACAACAACAATAAATAATAATAATAATAATAATAATAATAATGATAATAATAATGAATTATAGATATCCACTAAGTGAATCCTTTCTAAAATGATAATACTTAAATATTACTCCTCCTAATAAATTCTCCCTCTAAATTTCCCAAATCTCATATTTCTGCGACCTCTCTAGACCCCTCCAGCGTATTCCTCCCTTCCCACCATTCCACATTTTCTCGCCTTTGTAACACCAGGTCCTTTTTAATCCAAGAACGTTTGGTCTCACTAATTTAGTTTTTGCTCTTTGTATTTCTATAAAAAGCTGTATTTTTTTCCCTCTGAGGAAGAAGGGCTTGAGTTATGTAAGAATTTTGTATTTTCTTTGGGTTATGTGACTTTTGCTGGCTTTTGAGGTTTCTTTTTGAGCGTGGTATGTGACATTTGTTAGATATATATATATATATATATATATGTATATATATACATATATATACACATATATATATACTGTATATATACATATATATACATATATATATGTATAAAGAGTATATATATATATATATATATATATATATATATATATATATATATATATATACATATACATATATATATATGGATATATATATGTATATGTATATATATATATATATGTACTGTATATACATATATATACTGATTATATATATACATATATATATATAAATATATATATATATATTTGTTAATAATTTTGTATGATGTGCAATAGTGTTTACTCATTTAAATGTTGTTACTCTTCTTAAAATATTCTATAGAATATATATATAATGTAACTCTCTCTCTCTCTCTCTCTCTCTCTCTCTCCTCTCTCTCTCTCTCTCTCTCTCTCTCTCTCTCTCTCTCTCCAACAAGATAGGTAGGTCCCTCTGAGTTAAATACCGAAATACATTGTGAAGTAGAGTGAAGGAAGGAATCCACTAGAATGTGTACAAAAGCGAATGGAATTTAACCCAACATCCAGAGGAGTGTCAATTATCCTCACCACCGACTGTAGGAATTTCCCATTTATAGGAATAGGTTTATTATTGGAAGTCCCTCTCAGCTGACAGTAAAACCAGCGTAATGGATTTAAAGGGAATGTCTTGAATCTCTTCCATAAGAAGGGGATCTGTCCAGTCTGGACACTCCAAAATCAAACCATTGTTCTCTAGTCTTTGGTAGTGACATAGCCTCTGTACCTTAGTCTTACATTATCTTTCACCCAAGGGGTTAACTACTGCGCTATAATTGTTTAGGCGGCTACTTTCCTCTGAATAATGGTAGAAGAGACTCTTTAGCTATGGTAAGTAGCTCTTCTAGGGGAAGGACACTCCAAAATCAAACCATTGTTCTCTAGTCTTGGGTCGTGCTATAGCCTCTGTAGCATGGTCTTACATTATCTTTCAACTTAGGGGTTAACTCTACTGCACCGTAATTGTTCAGGGGCTACTTTCCTCGTGGTAAGGGTAGAAGAGACTCTTCAGCCTATGGTAAGTAGCTCTTCTAGGGGAAGGACACTCCAAACTCAAACCATTGTTCTCTAGTCTTGGGTAGTGCCATAGCCTCTGTACCCTAGTCCTTCCACTGTCTTGGGTTAGAGTTCTCTTGCTTGAGGGCACACTCGGGCACGCTATTCTATCTTATTTCTCTTCCTCTTGTTTTGTTAAAGTTTTTATAGTTTATATAGGAGATATTTATTTTAATGTTGTTAATGTCCTTAAAATATTTCATTTTTCCTTGTTTCGTTTCCTCACTGGGTTATTTTCCCTGTTGGGGCCCCTGGTCATTGTCGCCTGCTTCTGCCATTCACGAGCTACCTTTAAACCTTTAAAACAAGTAATATCAGGATATTCCAACGGTCACTCATGAATGGCAGAAGTAAGGGACAGTGACAATGCTCTATAGATCTACCTGAAGCTATCAGCAGCCATTGCCTGGCCCTCCCTGGCCCTAGATTGGGTGGAGAGAGGGCTTTGGCGCTGATCATAAATAGGGCAATGTCACTGTCCTCTGCCTATGCCATCCACGAGCTGCCTTTAAACCTTTAAAATATAAGTAATATCGGGATTTATTTTTACATAACCAAAACTATTAGCTTACTCCAATCATCTGCTCTATTGGTCTACCTGCTGAGTCATCAGCAGCCATTGCCTGGCCCTCCCTGGTCCTAGTTTGGGTGGAAAGAGGGCTTGGGCGCTGATCATATATATATATAGGGCAACATCAGTCTCCTGCCTCTGCCATTCACGATCTGCCTTTAAACCTTTAAAACTTTAGTAATAAAAGGATATATTTAAATATAGCCAAAACTATTAGCCCATTCCCATCATCAGTCACGCTCTCATTTATCGGATATTCCGGCCGACAATTTATCCTCCGTTGAAGATTGATAGATTCCGCATTGCCGAACAAATGGCTGAACATGTGTGAACATCCCGAGATTAGGTAATCGCCCGGAATCTCTTCAGCGGGTGCAGTTACCAAATTGTAGTTTTACGAACAAAGGTCCGAT
>NC_090727.1:72439086-72454858 GCF_036898095.1 Palaemon carinicauda | reverse complement strand
CGGTGTGTTTTCCCTGTTTTCTACCCAATCTTGGAATTTTCTCGCTTAATAATGCTTTCTCCAACTTCTTCTGCCTCGGATAAGTTGAGTACTATTTCTTTTATGTATAAATGTAGGCTCTTGGTTAAAATTAAAGTAATTAAAAGAGTTATCTTTGACACAAGAGCTGTTGCCTGCTGGAGGCATCATGGATGCTGTCGCTCGCTAGAATAGGATTTATTTGTTAGCAAGAGCGACGTTCCCAGCCCCTTTGCGCTTAAATATTAGCTACTTAGCTTATTTAGGAATTCTGTTATGATGCGATAGTAGTGTGCCTGGCGAAGTTTTGCCAAGGCTGCCAACACTAGTCTTCGTAGGCTAGTTGTTGGCCTATGTACTTCCTGCATGATAATTAGTCTTCCAAATGTGAATTTATTGCTTTAAGCGTTAGGCAACGTTATACATATAAGTCCTTTTCGAGTACCTTCCAAGATAGTATTGGTGTGAGTTTCGGTGAATTAGGTAATCGATTCTCTTAGTGCCTAGGCTAGGTTGTCTTAGGTCATTATAATATTATCTGTTCCCCGTTTGCTCCCTTCTCTTCGGGGAAGGGGCAAACCCTTTCCCTCTGTTTAAGCCTTAGGCTTAACTCTAGTGGTTATTTGAATTAATCTTCAAATATATCTATGCTGGAGTAGTACTGTACCTTCCCGTTCCAACTGTATTGGTTCAGAGGGGGACAGTACAACAGTGTTTAGTCTGAGCCCGGTTTGTCTGGCATGGGGCAGAGTCTCCCTTGCTGATTGACTCGGGCATTAAGGGTTATCCCCTTGGTCCACCTTGTTGGGTTCCAGTAGTGATCCCTTTACTCGGTGACTCATCAGACTGTCCTATTGCCGTTCCGGTCTCGGGATATGTTCCCTTTTCTGGAAAGGCAATTCCTTCCTTGCCGTGGTTCTTGGGAGGCAGCCAGTAGTGCCGGCCTCCCTCTCGGGTCTTTCTCTAACTGAGATGAACTGTCTTAGTTGGGAATGACCCTTAACCAAGGTAAGGTTGGATAGGACCCTCTGTCCTTCCCTTCTTTTTTCCGTTCCTTGTGTCAGTCGTCTGCATCCTTGCCTAGCCTAGGTTGGGATGAGGAACTGACGTGGTCTCCTGTCGGCCGGCAAAGTGTGCCGACCGGCAGAGACCATTACTTCGAGTGCTGCCCGGTCCTTTCTTGGTCCCTCCATCGCTGCCGTCTGAAGATTCAGTAGGCAGCGGTTAGGAAGCTTGACTTAGTGTCTCCCCTTCCTTTCGGCACTCTTTCGGGTGCCGGGCCCAGAGACTCATAGTCTCTTAACCCGGCACTCATTCTATTGTCTTAGTATGTGTTGTCCTTGCCGTCTGCCGGCCTACAGGCCGGCCGTCGGTGGGGAGGGGTGTTCTCCAGTTCTCTTGCTGTCGGTCGGCGTTGGGTGTATACCTTTGCCGGCCGGTCTCTTGCTCATCTGCCGGCCACTACAAGTGGGGCCGGCAGCCGAGCGCTGCCTAGTGTGGGGGCCAGCCGGCAGGGTTTGTTTACTGCTGCCGGCCGGCCTGCGACACTGCCCAGTCAGCCGGCCACTAAGAATGATGGCCGGCAACGCAGTGCAAACCGGGTGGCTACGGTCCGGCAACCACTGCCGGCCGGTTCAGGCATGGGATCTGGAGTTCTCTCCAATAAAGGTGATCTGATGTTGTGTACTTGAGATCTACCTTTCGAAAAACAGGGGGGGGGGTGCTGATCGGCAATAGCCGGCTGGCACACCACCCTCAGGTACTGTATCAGTCCTCTCTTGGTGGTATATTCAACCAAGGGAGTTCATGATGTAGTAGGTTACAACACTGTCTTTTCTATCTTACTTGTGTTACTGGTACAATCACCTGGTGTCGCCTTACAAGGATAAAAGATAATTCTTTTATCCCTGGCCGGAATGGTAATATTTTACCTTAGGTGTGAGCTACACCTAATTTCCTTTGGAAATACGTTCTCTGGTTATTCTAGTAAAGACTAACTATGTGACTTGGCTGGTGGGCTTCCACAGGTGTTTGTGTGGGTTTCACAAGTAGGTGTCTTTCCCTTATTCTTGTTGAATACTCATTTGTTACATGTGAATTGAAATTCACTTGATATTCATGGAAATTTTTCTTCTTTTACAGGAGGAGCATCCGAAGTGTGATAGTGTCTTCTGCAATGTCCGCAGTAAGAACTTTTGCGGACATGCCTCGTGTAGGAGGCACGCGGCTTGTGCAGCCTCCAATGATGACCATCGTTACTGGATCCGCAGGTATGTGCTGTATGTACTAACCTGCTATCAGAGGCTTTTGAATCCCCTAGGTCGGCGGAGTCAAGAGATGCAGCGAGGAGAGGCTTCGCTTATGGGTAAGGGGTTTTCAGAAAAACACCACTGGACCTTATCTTCCTAACGAGAAGATGAGGGCATACCTTTTTCCCAAGGCTTCCCCTGATGCTGTTGTTCCCAGCCTCGGCCGGAGATCCCTCTGATCCAGATTCCAGTGGAGGAGGATGTCGCTGACGCCATGCAGGACATCCAGTTGGACGACAAGATGTCCGACTTGTCCGATCGTGCGGAGCAGGATCTCCTCGCAGAGGGCGAGGAGGAGGATCGAGATCCTATTGCCGTGGAGGAAGAGGTTCCCGTATCATCAGACGTGCCGGTTCAGGTCCCTGAACCTATCCCCTCTACCTCGTCCGCTCTTCAGCAGAGCTTGGACAGGCTCTCTCTTCCATCGTTGGTATGATCCAACAGATGCAGAGGGAGAATAATCAGAAGGCCGCTACTTTGGAGCTCCAGATGCAGAAGATCACAGCATCACGTGGACCTCCAAAGAAGCTCAACGTTAAGGACCTTCCTCTGTGCTCGGATGCCAACCCGTGGAGATATGCCGAGCACATGCCGATGACGATTGGGAAGATCGTCATGTCGGAGAAACTGGGCTCAGTTCCCCTTGAGGAGGTGGAATTCTGGCCCAGTAGAGGGGCCTACCCGGACTGCTATGTCCGTTTGAAGAAGGAGCCGGCTTCGAAGGAGGAGACGGAACCAAAGGAGGTGATTATCCTGGATCACTCCAAGGCTCAAGCCACTTTGACAGCTGCTTTAAAGGAGAGGGGGTTCTCTAACTCAAAGGTTGCCGCTTTGAGTAAGAAGCACCCCTCCTTTGTATCCTCCCCGGCTAGGGCCTTCCCCTTTATGCAAAAGGGGTTTGCGACCGTCATCAAGGCGGTTGAAGCTGGCAAGCCGTGCCCGTCTTTGGAGGAATGTAAACCTCTATCGTTGGCATTGCAATGGACAATAAGGACTGGAAGGAGGTGCACCTTACTTTCTCGGTTGGGAAGTTGGACGCCGACATTGCAGGACAGCAGTTCGGCGAAAACCTTCCCAAGTTGTCGGAATTCCTTCTACGGAGGGAATTGGACACAAAGGAGCGCCTGGCAGCCTCGATGTCTCTCCAGACCAACATGGAGACGATGGCTAGCGACCCCAAGATGCCAGAGATGTTCATGGTTATGGCCAAAATCCATCTGGCCACAGTAACCAAGGACCTCTATTGCTTTGTTAAAGCAAGGAGGGCCTGTAGGGAGTTTGTGTTCGCCTCGGCCACAGTGAGGCATAAACCCAAGAGGCTAATTTCATCCAGCATCTGGGGTAAAGATCTCTTTCCCAAGGACGTGGTCAAAGAGATCGTGGACAAGGCAGCCACTGAGAACCGCAATCTTCTCCTGAAGTGGGGCCTGTCCCTTAAGAGGAAGTCTTCTCCGGATGAGGGCCCTCAGCCGAAAGGAAAGGCGAAGAAGTCAAGGTTTTCCTCCCGTCCAGCCAAGTCCTTCAAACCGCAAAGACAACAGCAGCAGCAGCCAGCTTTGCCTCCGGTTCCACAACTGGTAGCCCAGACCCCGACCACCTTCCAATGGGTTCCCCAAGCCATGTCATCAGCTTCCCCGGCATTCAATCCCGTGTTCGAGGGACAGTCGACCACGTTTCGTGCAAGACCCAGAGGAGCAGCTAGAGGGTCATCAAGACGCCCCTCTAGGGGACGAGGATTCAGAGGTGGTCGCGGCCAGGGAGGCAAGACTGCAGGGCAGTCAAAGTGAAGTGTCGCCGGTAGGTGGGAGACTTCAGTATTTCCGGGATCGCTGGACCTTCGATCCCTGGGCCCACAGCCTTCTCAAAAATGGACTGGGTTGGAGTTGGTACAGTACTCCGCCCCAGTGCCCTCAATTTTTCCAACACTCCACCCCCGTTTTGGAGGAGTACATCCAAGATCTGTTGGAGAAAAAGGTGATCAGGAGGGTAAAGTCCATCAAGTTCCAAGGGAGGCTGTTTTGTGTTCCCAAGAAAGACTCGGGGAAACTCAGAGTCATTCTGGACTTGTCACCACTCAACAAGTTCATAGTGAACCACAAGTTCAAGATGTTAACGTTACAACACATAAGGGCCTTACTGCCCAAGAGGGCATATACCGTCTCCATCGATTTGTCAGACGCATATTGGCACGTTCCAATAAGTCGTCGTCTCTCCCCCTACCTAGGATTCAAGCTACAACAAAAACTTTACGCTTTCAGGGCGATGCCCTTCGGACTAAACATAGCCCCAAGGATCTTTACGAAGCTTGCGAGCGCAGCTCTCAAACAGTTACGCCTAAAAGGGTTCCAGGTAGTAGCCTACCTGGACGATTGGTTGGTGTGGGCAGCATCCAGAGCAGAATGCTTGCAAGCTTCCTACAAGTGATTCAGTTCCTGGAATATCTAGGCTTCATGATCAACAGAAAGAAGTCTCGTCTTTCTCCAGCTCAGAGGTTCCAGTGGTTGGGAATTCACTGGGATCTAGTGTCACACCGTCTTTCCATCCCGATGTCAAAGAGGAAGGAAATAGCGGGGTCTGTCAGGAGACTTCTAGGTTCCGAGAGGATATCAAGACGCGAACAAGAGAGGGTTTTGGGCTCTCTTCAGTTTGCATCAGTAACAGACCCAGTGCTAAGAGCACAGTTAAAAGATGCAGCGGGAGTATGGAGAACCTTTGCATCGAAAGAGCGAAGGGACTTGAAGAGACCGGTCCCACTTCGACTACGTTCTCTTCTCAGACCGTGGTCTCAAGCCAGTCGTCTAAAGAGGTCTCTACCTCTTCAGCCACCCCCCCCCGTCAGTGACAATCCACACAGACGCCTCAAAGGTAGGGTGGGGGGGTCACTCCCATCGGAAAAAAGTGCAAGGGATCTGGTCCAAGCTATTTGGGACCTTTCACATAAACTTTCGAGAAGCTATGGCAGTACTTCTTACCCTGAAGAAAGTATCCCCACGTCACTCGATCCACGTAAGGTTGGTACTGGACAGCGAGGTGGTTGTGAAATGTCTGAATCGGCGGGGATCGAGATCCCCACCTCTCAACCAGGTAATGTTAGCCATATTCCGACTGGCGGAGAAGAAGAAGTGGCACCTGTCAGCAGTTCACCTTCAAGGAGTCCGGAATGTGACCGCGGACGCTCTATCCAGGGTGACACCGATAGAGACAGAATGGTCCCTAGACGCAGGATCATTCTCTTTCATCTTGAGACAAGTCCCAGAACTGCAGACCTCTTCGCGACGAAGGACAACAAGAAGCTGCCGAAATATGTGTCCCCATACGTGGACCCCTCGGCAGAAGCAATAGATGCGATGTCCCTCGATTGGAACAGATGGTCCAGGATCTACCTGTTTCCCCCTCACAATCTGATGTTGAGGGTCCTCAACAAACTGAGATCCTTCAAGGGAGTAGCAGCAATAGTGGCCCACAAGTGGCCGAACAGTGTATGGTTCCCTCTAGCTCTGGAACTACGACTGAGGTTTCTACCACTCCCGGACCCAGTTCTGTCCCAGAAAGTCCAGAAGTCGACTGTCTTCGCTTCATTACAGAAAACCCGAACCCTGCAGCTCATGATTTTCTCTCCCTAGCGGTGAAGAAACGGTTTGGAATCTCGAAAGATAGTATCGACTTCCTGGAAGAATACAAGTGTAAGTCTACTAGGAGGCAGTACGAATCTGCATGGAAGAAATGGGTAGCCTTTGTCAAAGATAAGAACCCGCACGAGATCTCTACGGAGTTCTGCCTATCCTTCTTCATTCACCTCCACGGACAGGGGCTGGCGGCGAACACAATTTCTACATGTAAGTCAGCTCTAACAAGACCCATTCTATATGCCTTCCAGGTAGACCTCGCTAACGAGATGTTTAATAAGATCCCAAAGGCCTGTGCTAGGCTTAGACCATCAGCTCCTCCAAAGCCTATTTCATGGTCGTTAGACAAAGTCCTTCATTTTGCCTCATTACTAGATAATGAGGAATGTGCGTTGAAGGACCTGACTCAAAAAGTGATCTTCCTTTTTGCCCTTGCTTCTGGGGCCAGAGTTAGTGAGATTGTGGCCCTCTCGAGAGAGGAGGGCCGAGTTCAGTTCCTGGATGGGGGAGAACTGAACCTGTTTCCGGACCCTACGTTTCTCGCTAAGAACGAGTTGCCCACCAACAGGTGGGGTCCCTGGAGAATCTGCCCTCTGAAAGAAGATGCATCTCTATGTCCCGTAGAATGCCTTAAGGTCTATCTTCGTAGAACTTCAGACTTCCATGGGGGCCAACTATTCAGAGGAGAAACATCGG
Source organism: Palaemon carinicauda (assembly GCF_036898095.1). Classification (NCBI taxonomy): domain Eukaryota; kingdom Metazoa; phylum Arthropoda; class Malacostraca; order Decapoda; family Palaemonidae; genus Palaemon; species Palaemon carinicauda. The sequence continues at coordinate 72,448,209 of NC_090727.1, read as the reverse complement.
GCTCGAATTTATCTTTAAATCAGCTTAGGGCGAAAATTACATATTTTATTCGCAGAGCGGATCCTGACAGTTCACCCGCAGGTCATGATCCGAGGAAAGTTGCTTCATCATTAAACTTCTTTAACTTTATGGATTTTGAACACCTTCGTTCATACACTGGCTGGAAGTCTTCCAGGGTATTCTTTCGCCACTTATGCTAAGCAAGTGGAGCAGCTAAAGAGGTCTGTGGTAGCAGTTGGTTGCGTCGTTAACCCTGCTGTTTAACTCTGCGAGGAACAGCGGAATCATTTGGGACTTGGATTCTTGGGTGAATGGTTAGTTATATGCGTTGATATAACTGGTAGTGAAGGCTCTCAGAGCCCACAGTGACTGTTCCAACGTTATGGTGATGGTAGCACAAGTACAGACAGGTGTGCCAAGCGTTTGCCAACGCTATTGTCAGCAAAGTAGTAACATGGACGTTAAGTTTGATACCGGGGTATGTGTAAGTGACACATATGTTTTCTTTCAGATAATCATTCATCCATGCACTACAGTACTTGTGTAAATTGTTGGTCATCCACCTAGCATATGTACATATTTATGGTGACCATGTCTATTTATTGTTTCTCAATAAACTTGTTCTCGGGAACCTTGCGTCTCCTTCACCTATTTTTGATTTCATATTGTTTTTTGAGCATTTAGCCTATGTATATTAATCGGGGATATCTATAATAGCCTATTCCTTAATGCAAAGCCTGGATTATACTGGTTTATACTTTCCTTAGCAATAAGGACTCCACCCCTTTCTGAGGATGGTTGTAGCAGCAAGTTTAATCCTACGCAGATATAACCTTTTGTCTAATTTTACTTCGACCAGGGTGCTGGTCGGGACTTTTTCTTTTGGATACTGTAGTCCCGTAAGACTTCGCTTTACTTCATATAGAGTGAGACCACTATATGGTACTGGCTGGCGAGTGATTCATACATAGGTATATGTACTCTTCGTTCGTTTCTAGAGTCTAGTAGGACTCCTCCCTGTAGGGGGCAGGAAGCACTCTCATGGCTTATGATTAGTGAAAAGATGTATAACGGTAACATCTTAGGTCTGTCAGTCGAGTTGACTAAGAAACATTCTTGAGGAGTACGGCACGTATTGAGAATCCACAGATACAGTAATGCTCTGGTATACTTCCATCAGGACGACATGGCTTGAGCCCAAAAAACGGATTTTGAGCGAAGCGAAAAATCTATTTTTGGGTAAGATAGCCATGTCGTCCTGATGGACCCCGCCTGCTCCTTTTCAAAAATAAAATAAATAAATAAGAGTGAAAAGGATAGTAGGACCCCCTCCCTACATACAGTATCTGTAGCACCTCGTGTATCGCTACAAGGAATACAGATGGCGCCGTGAGCGGCGCAGGGCACGCTTTCGAAACGGGGAGGAGGGATGCCTTATGAACGGCTCCCCCCTTTCTTATCGTTTTCGTTTTCTTGCCATTTTACCCCTACGAAGTGTTAACTCTATTCGGGGTATAGATTGCTATGAGGCGTGTCAAGAATACGTCCACTGATATTTACGATATCCCTAAGGTCTTTTTAGGGATACTCGCTCCAGGAGTTAGAATTCTGGGTACCTGAAGGTAAATTCTCTGGGAATATCGCCGTAGTTGTAATATACCCTAGGAAGCTGCCTTTAAGGAACTTCCATCAGGACGACATGGCTATCTTACCCAAAAATAGATTTTTCGCTTCGCTCAAAATCCGTTATACTGTATATATATATATGTGCGCCTTCGTACATTTTAATACACAAGCAGCTGCTTCTAAAATCCATTTATTATTACCGACGTTTTGAGATTATCCCAATCACATTTCCCAGGGCTACCATTATTATTATTATTATTATTATTATTATTATTATTATTATTATTATTATTTTTTTTTTTTAATTTTGCCTCTTCGTCCATGATCTGTGGTTATGCAAAAATGATCCAATATCGACTGGTTGGTATTTCGTCTTATATGAGATATTTATCTTCTTGTCATGGCACCGTTTAGTAATCTTGAGCTTCTGTTAATATCGGGGATCGACATTCCATCACGTTCGCCTCTCAACCTCTCTCGACAATTATCTGACTTAATCTACTTGCCTAGTTATTGCCTCTCTATCTCTCTCTCTCTCTCTCTCTCTCTCTTTCTCTCTCTCTCTCTCTTTCTCTCTCTCTCCTGGACCGTGTTTGGTATGTTTCAGTTTCAATTTCTCTCTCTCTCTCTCTCTCTCTCTCTCTCTCTCTCTCCTGGATCTTCTGGACCGTGTTTGGTATATTTCAATTTCAATTCTCTCTCTCTCTCTCTCTCTCTCTCTCTCTCTCTCATATGGTAAACATTATTGTACTATTTTCTAGAAGATAAATCATTTCATCCCCGTTTATCGAAAAATGCTGAGTCAACCATCTTTGGCGAGTTCTCTCTCTCTCTCTCTCTCTCTCTCTCTCTCCTGGATCTTCTGGACCGTGTTTGGTATATTTCAATTTCAATTCTCTCTCTCTCTCTCTCTCTCTCTCTCTCTCCCTTGGACCGTTGTTGGTATATTTCAGTTTTAATTATCTCTCTCTCTCTCTCTCTCTCTCTCTCTCTCTCTCTCTCCTGGACCGTGTTTGGTATATTTCAGTTTTAATTATCTCTCTCTCTCTCTCTCTCTCTCTCTCTCTCTCTCCTGGACCGTGTTTGATATATTTCAGTTTCAATTTTCTCTCTCTCTCTCTCTCTCTCTCTCTCTCTCTCTCCTGGACCGTGTTTGGTATATTTCAGTTTCAATTCTCTCTCTCTCTCTCTCTCTCTCTCTCTCCTGGACCGTGTTTGGTATATTTCAGTTTCAATTCTCTCTCTCTCTCTCTCTCTCTCTCTCTCTCTCTCTTTAGCTTTACATTAGAAGCAGGTCTTCTGAAAGCTATTTAACTTTTAAAACATTTTTGCTTTTATGGTTTTGATTGAATATTCTTTTATTCTTTATTTATAATAAATTATATCGGCGTCAAAGACCTTAGATGTCAGGATGCCAGAAGACCTCAAATCAATCAGTCAATCTCACTCTCTCTCTCTCCCTCTCTCTCTCTCTCTCTCTCTGGCCTCTTCAGAGTAAAACGCTTAATACATGCCTCGGTAATATGATAATTTATCCATAGATATATTCACTATACTTATTGTTTATAATTAAGCATCCCTTCTCCATTATAACGTTAATTGTAATTAATTGAAATGAGATTAAAATATCCTTGTCTGATTACTGGTCACGTCAACCCCCCCCCCCCGAAAGATAGAACAGTTATATATTTGTGACTATAGTTAAAAGGTCGCTCATGAATGGCAGAAGCAACGGACAGGACAGTGTCCCAGAGATTTTCTATATGCATGTATGTATGATCATCACCCAAGCCCCTCTAAATCAAGCTAGGACCAGGGAGAGTCAGGCAATGGCTGTTGATGACTCAGAAGGTAAACCTGAACAATTATACAGTATATTCGTGACTATAGTTTAAAGGTCGCTCATGAATGGCAGAAACAAGTGACATGACAATGTCCTTGAGAGTTACTATATACATATATGATCATCACCCAAGCCCCTCTAAATCAAGCTAGGACCAGGGAGAGCCAGGCAATGGCTGCTAATAATTCAGAAGTTGAACCTATAGGCTCCAACAAAACCCCCATCCGTAGCTCACAAGTATGGAGAGGTTGCAGACACTGCTTGAAGCTATCGAGCTTGAGTTGGTCTCGAACTCCTGTCCAATAGATAGCCAGTTATAGAAGTTTCCAATGAACTACCACAACCGATATGCATTTCCTTATATTGTCATGTGTATATCTGATTTCTTCCGGCCTGTTTGTCTATATGAATAAATATATCTGTTTGGGATTCCTGACGCACAGAAGATTCTTCCTTCCCATCTCTGAGTCAGAAGGTCCTTTCTATAGTTTTGTCTTTCCTGAGGAGGGAGCTATTTTTAGAATACGTATAGCTTTAAATCAGGATTTTTTGATAAATTGTACATTTATCTCATTTCGTTAGTTTTAGAAGCGCTATAGCTTCGTTAAAACGTTTCTCCTCAGTTACTCCTTATGGTAAGATTGATAGATATTTTGGGAATGTCTCTTATTTCGATAATTAATCTCTTTCAGTGGATAAGTGTTTATATAAGCTATAGCTTCATTAAAACGTTTTTCGTAAATTACTCCTTATAGTAAGATTAATAGATATTTTGGGAATGTCTCTTATTTCGATAATTAATCTCTTTCAGTGGATAAACGTTTATATAAGCTATAGCTTCATTAAAATGTTTCCCCTACATTAACCATTATAGTAAGATTAATAGATATTTTGGGAATATCTCTCATTTCGTTAATAAATCTTTTTCAGTGGATAAACATTTAGAAGGACTATAGCTTCATTAAAACGTTTCTCCTCAATTACTCCTTGTGGTAAGATTGATAGATATTTTAAGAATGTCTCTTATTTTGTTAATGAATCTTTTTTAGTGGATAAACGTTTAGAAGAACTATAGCCTCATTGATGAAACGTTTTCCCTACATTACCCATCTAGTTTCTCCTTACTGCTTTTGTTATTTGTTGACCTTCATCATTCTACTGTCCTTTTATTCTGTATATTATTCTGTAGTATGGTGGATAAGATTCATTTCGATAAACTATTGCGAATAATTAGCTTCATGCAATCAAATCGTGGTTTATTTTTTTATTCAATGAATTATTTCTAAGAGATATTTTTCCTTTTAGATGTGAATATGTATATATATATATATATATATATACTGTATATATATATATATATATATATACATATATATATATATATGTATATACAGTTTTACAGTATATATATGTATATATATAAATATATATATATATATATATATACAGTTTTACAGTATATATATGTATATATATAGATATATATATATATATATATGTATATATACAGTATATATATATATATATATATGTATTATATATATATATTATATATATACTGTATATATATATGTATGTATATATGTTTATATAAATATATATATATATATATAATTTTATATATACGTATATATGTATATATATATAATGTATATATATATATATATATATATGTATGTATATGTTTATATATATATATATATATATATACACCCAGACACTTGCTCCTTATTAGCCTATATAGAATAGATATTCCTTTATAAGACAAACCCCTTGAAAAAATATCAACAGATAGAAAAAAAAAAAAAACGAATTTCCCCAATGCATAAGATTCGCTTCTTCTTCTTCTTCTTCGACCCGATCATCAAGTGTGCCAAATGTTCCACAGACTTGATCACACCCATCGATTGCTAGGACGTGATCCATCTGGATAAAATTGTCTTTTGATTCTTCACCTCTGACGGAGGAGACCTCGTCTCTCTCATGCAGCTTCTTCTTCAACTTGAAGATTTATCTCCCCATCACTGGCAGAGGTTAATGCACTTTCTTACCTCCCATGAGCTGCTGTCTTATGTCTGGAATTTGACCTTCTGTCCTTGTTTTATGTCTGAAATTCGACTTTTTCTGGCCTGTTTTATCGGAAGTCGACCTTCTGTCCTTGTTTTATGTCTGAAATTAGACTCTTCTGGCATGTTTTATGTCTGAAATTCGACCTTTTGGATTTGTTTTATGTTTTATGTCTGAAATTCAACGTTCTGTTTTTGTTTTATGTCTGAAATTGGACTTTTTCTGGCTTTTTTTATGTATGAAATTGGACCTTCTGTCTTTGTTTTATGTCTGAAACTAGACTTTTTCTAGCCTGTTTTATGCCTGAAATTGGACCTTCTGTCCTTGTTTTATGTCTGAAATTCTACTTTATTTTAGCCTGTTTCATATTTGAAATTCGACTTTTTGTGACTTTTATGTCTGAAATTTGACATTTTGTCTGAAATTTGACCTTTTGTGATTTTTATGTCCGAAATGTGATATTTTGTCTGTAATTCAAATATTAGCCTGTTTTTATGTCAGAAATGGGACATTTTGTGTCTGTTTTGTCTGAAATTCGATGTATTATGTCTGAAATTCAACCTTTTGTGCCTGTTTTGTGTTTGAAATTTGGCCTTCTGTGCTTGTGTCTAGAATTAGAATTTCTGTTATGGTTGTATGTCTGAAATTCGACCTTCTGTGCTTGTTTCATGTCTGAAATTTGACCTTATGTGCCTGTTTTGTCTGAAATTTGACCTTCTGAGCCTGTTTTATGTCTGAAATTCGATCTGTCCCTGTTTTATGTCTAAATTCGACCGTTTTTGCTTGTTTTGTGTCTGAAATTAGACCTTATGTGCTTGTTTTATGTTTGAAATTCGACCTTGTGTGCCTGTTTTTATGTCTGAAATTCGATCTGTCCCTGTTTTATGTCTAAAATTCGACCGTTTTTGCTTGTTTTGTGTCTGAAATTAGACCTTATGTGCTTGTTTTATGTTTGAAATTCGACCATGTGTGCCTGTTTTATGTCTGAAATTCGACCTTCTGTGCTTGTTGTATGTCTGAAATTCTACACATATCTAGTATATTTTGACAAAATAAATCCATTCATATTTCCTATATTTTTGACTCGATAAACCCTCACATATCTGATATAATTTATAACAATAAATCCACATATATCTGCTATATTTTTGACACAATAAATGCACGCATATCTTTTATATTTACGGACAATAAATCAACATATATATATATATATATATATACCTATATATATATATATGTATATATATATATATATATATATACTGACACAATAAGTTCACACGTCTGCTATATTTACTGACAATAAATTGACATATATCCGCTATATTTATAGATAATAAATCTGCACATCTGCTATATTTACTGATACAACAAATCCTCACATATCTGCTATATTTACTGACACCAATAAATCCACACCTATCTACTATACTTATAGACAATAAATCCACACATCTGCTATAATTACTGACAATAAATCCACATAAATATTTGTTATATTTAATGACACAATAAGTCCACACATATCTGCTGTATTTACTGACACAATAAATCCGCACATATGTGCTATATTTGCTGACAGTAAATCCACACATTTCTACTATGTTCATAGACACAATAAATTCACATATCTGCTATACTTACTAACAATAAATCTACATGTCTGCTATAGTTACTAACAATAAATCCACACATCTACTATATTCACTAACAATAAATCCACACATATCTGCTATATTTAAACACAATAAATCCACATATATCTACTATACTTACATATTATAAATGCACACATATCTACTATACTTATAGACACAATAAATCCACCTATCTACTATATTCACTAACAATAAATCCACACAAATCTATATTTAAACCCAAATAAATCCTTTATATGCTAATTCTAATGACCTTGAATCGGGATCAAAGTTCGATCTACCGTTGGCCCCATTATACCACGTATCACAGAGAGAATTATTTATGAAATGTTAATGTCATCTTTGATGGAAACGGATCAATTAGCTAGAATTGAAATATTCATTAAAGTCTGATTAGAATCAGCATTACGGGACAACCCATTTATTGCCATTTTGCTTGTGGGGGGGGGGGGGGGGTTAGGGAGAGAACCTGTTAGGATCCTAATTTATGTTGTTGTTGATACTGTTTTATTAATTTTACTAGTGGGAGTGAAAGGGGGGGGGGGGCGAGGGGTAGGAAGAGAACCCTCTTGGGATCCTATTTTGTTTGTGTTATTGTTGATATCGTTTTATTTTTGCTTATTTTTTTAGGGGGAGGTTTTGTGATAATGTTGAGGGAATGTGTGTATATATATATATATATATATATATACTGTATACATATTTACATATATATATATATATTTCCACTCACGTTGGGGCGGCATTGCCAGACATATAACCTACTCGCTCTCTCCCCCTCTGATAGGGGTAGAGGAAGGAATAGTCATACCCTGGCGCGAGGGAGTACCTCGAAAATCACAAAATCGGGAGAAACGAATTTGAATTTAGCATAAAGTGAATAAAGAAAAAGAATAAAAAGCTTGGAATTGTGACAATCCATATTGTAGAAGAATAAGGTTTTCTGCCAACCACTTGTTATCACTATCGGCCCCAAGAGCAAATTGGACGCCGCCTTGGTTGCGGTCAGGAAAAATAGAGGAAAAAATCTTATTGTTGACATAGAGGTTTTTAAGGTATTTCAAATAAAACTAGAGGGGCACTCAGTAGAGTGCAGACCCTCCGCCAGGGCAGCTTTTAAATCGCAAAATTGGTTTTACGATAAAAACATTATCACATTTTTTTCTTTTATGTGGCGATTTTTTTTGTAGTTGTCATATAGTTTTTTAAGGTATATCATATAAGACTAGATGGTCACTCATTAGAGCGCAGACCTCCGCCAGGGCAACTTTTTAATCGTAAAGTTGTTTTTACGATAAAAACATTGTTATTTTAAAAAAAAAATTTCTTTTATGGAGCGAAAATATTTTTATTGTTGTCATAAAGTTTTTTAAGGTATAGCATATAAAACTAGAGGGGCACTTAGTAGAGCGCAGACCTCCGCCAGGGCAGCTTTTTAATCGTAAAATTGTTTTTTACGATAAAAAACATTATTATTATCACATTTTTTTCTCTTTTATGTAGCGAAAATATTTTTATTGTTGTCATAGAGTTTTTTAAGGTATATCATATAAAACTAGAGGGGGCGCTCAGTAGAGTGCAGACCTCCGCGAGGGCAGCTCATTTCTCGTCCTTTTGACCTGATTTTTGACGTTTTGCTCGTCAGTGACCTTAACCTTTGCCCTTCCAAAATCTAATAATTACTACCTCTTTACATAACAGTTTAAAATCCATGCAAGTTTCATTACTTTACGATTAAAATTGGGGGCCGTATTGTTGATGACCGGAATTTGACCCTTTTAGTTGACCTTGACCTTTGTACTTGACCTTAACCTTCGACCTTAACATGTTTTAATTGGCGTGGATTTTTATACAGTTAAATATGAATCAATTTGGAAGTCTCTCTGACAACGATGTTCAAACTTATGACTGATTACGTGAATTGGA
>NC_090727.1:72429086-72431586 GCF_036898095.1 Palaemon carinicauda | reverse complement strand
GTCGCTCATGAATGGGAGAGTAAGGTTTAAAAGGTCATGAATGGTAGAGAAAAGTTTAAAGGTCGCTCATGAATGGCAGAGTAATTCTTGAATGGGAGAGAAAGGTTTAAAGGTCGCTCATGAATGGCAGAGTAATTCTTGAATGGGAGAGAAAGGTTTAAAGGTCGCTCATGAATGGCAGAGTAATTCTTGAATGGGAGAGAAAGGTTTAAAGGTCTCATGTATGGCAGAGTAAGGTTTAAAGGTCCTCATGAATGGGAGAGAAAAGGTTTAAAGGTCGATCATGAATAGGAGAGAAAGGTTTAAAGGTCGCTCATGAATGGTAGAGTAATTCATGAATGGGAGAGAAACGTTTAAAGGTCGCTCTCATGAATGGGAGAGTAAGGTTTAAAAGTCCACCATGATTGAGGCCGAATGATTTAAAGGTCGCTCTTGAATGGGGGAAAAAGGTTTAAAGGAGGCTCTTGAATGGGGGAAAAAAGTTTAAATGTCACTCTTGAACGGGAGGGAAAAGGTTTAAAGGTCGCTCATGTAGGTATATCTGCTGAGCCATCAGCAGCCATTGCCTGGCCGTCCTTAGTCCTAGCTTTGGTGGAGATGGGGCTTGGGCGCAGATCATTCATGAGCGACCTTTCAACCTTTTTCTCTCATTGATTGATTGATTGATTTAAAGTTTTATTGAAACTTTCAATCAATCAATCAATCAACGGGAGAGAAAGGTTGAAAGTGCGCTCATAAATGATCCGCGCCCAGGCCCCTCTCCACCCAAGCTAGGACTAAGGACGGCCAGGCAATGGCTGCTGATGACTCAACAGATAGACCTATAGGCTCCCCCAATCTCCCCATCCTTAACTCACAAGGATGGTGAGGTTGCAGCGACCAAAAGGAACAAACGAGTTTGAACGGGTCTCGAACCGCGGTCAGGCGTTCACCCGTCAGGGACGTTACCGCATCGGCCACCACAACCCTCGACAGTTCGAGACGTTCCAGCTGTCTGTTATGTTTTTCAGAAGGTGTTGGAATGGCATTGTTTGTGTGTGCATTAGTCTGTAACAACCGTCCATTACATACATAATCATGAGGTGGTCTACACGGATAGCAAAGTATTATTGCACTTTAGATCTTAATTCATTTATGATAACTATTTATTTTGATTCTTTATGCAGTACTCTAGAAGTTTTATTCCTGCTGTTACCAAGTTGTGGAATGATCTTCCTAATCGGGTAGTTGAATCAGTAGAACTTCAAAAGTTCAAAGTTGGAGCAAATGCTTTTTTGTTGACCAGGCGGACATGAGTCTTTTTATAGTTTTTATATGACATATTTGTTTTTGACGTTGTTAATAGTTTATATATATTATGACATATCTGTTTTGACGTTGTTACTTTTTTTATAATGATTTATTGTTAATTTGTTCTCTTCATTTATTTATTTCCTTATTTCCTTTCCTCACTGGGCTATTTTTCCCTGTTGGAGCCCCTGGGCTTAAAGCATCTTGCTTTTCCAACTAGGGTTGTAGCTTGGATAGTAATAATAATAATAATAATAATAATTTTCATCTTCCTTTTTAGATGAATGACTCGAAGTATGTGGCGCCTGGGAGCTTCATGACATGTGAGTACCATTTGACAGATTTTATTACATAGGAACATTTTCATATACATTGGACTCTCGATTTCAAATCAATAGGTTGTTCATTATTTGAACGTTTGGTTTCATTATCAGACTAAAAATAGCGTACCATGGGAGATATTTTTCTAAAATACTTTCGAAATATATTAAAACGTTTGATTTAATAGTCAGACTAAAAATACGTATAATGGGAGTATCTTGGTAGATAATTTTCTAAAATAATTCGAAATATATTAAAACATTCGATTTAATTGTCAGACTAAAAATCCATTTCATTGGAGATATTTCTCTAAAATATTTTCGAAATATATTAAAACATTCGATTTAATTGTCAGACTAAAAATTCCATAACATGGGAGATATTTTTCTAAAATATTTTCGAAATATATTAAAACGTTTGATTTAATTGTCAGACTAAAAATTCCATATCATGGGAGATATTTCTCTAAAATATTTTCGAAATATATTAAAACGTTTGATTTAATTGGCAGACAAAAAATTGCGTATAATGGGAGTATCATGGGAGGTATTTCTCTAAAATATTTTCGAAATATATTGAAAAAAGACAGAAAATTAAGAAATGGGGGGAAGGAAGAACTGTAAGCAATTTAAGCCCTCTGGATGAGTGTTAAACATTATAAAGGCATGTGGTATTGTAGTCTGTAATTTTATACGATTATACATTTTAGAAGAAAGAACTTGTCACATTTTGAATATTGATGGATTTTTTTTTTTCGCGTAAATATGGTACTGGGAGTATGTTTATAGTTTAACGAATGAAATGTTTAAGTTAATTTTGTTGAAGGTATTATTTCACAGAATATACATTTTTTATTTTATTTATTCTTTTTATTTTTTTTTGCAGAACT
>NC_090727.1:72421586-72426586 GCF_036898095.1 Palaemon carinicauda | reverse complement strand
TCCGCGTGTGCGTATACATCTAAAGGTTATGGGCTTAGATGGGTTGGATCCGCGTGTGCGTATACATCTAAAGGTTATGGGCTTAGAAGGGTTGGATCCGCGTGTGCGTATACATCTAAAGGTTATGGGCTTAGAAGGGTTGGATCCGCGTGTGCGTATACATCTAAAGGTTATGGGCTTAGAAGGGTTGGATCCGCGTGTGCGTATACATCTAAAGGTTATGGGCTTAGATGGTGAAGTATACTAGAGTTCTATCTACATCTTGTTATGATTGTCGTTTAACAGTTGTATGGTCAAACGACCAGTTGTTTACATATGATAATTACCACTGTTATGTTGTTTACATCTGTCTACTGTAATGGTTTTCGCCTCCCGCCTTTTCTTATAAGGGGAGTCGTTATTTGTCAGTCGTGAAGGTAACACTTCGTATTATAAATAAATCCATTCAGGAATAAATAGTTGATTCGTTATTATCGATATTTATTTGGCTCCTGAATTAAGTTAACACATGGCGCAGTGAGTATAAAGGAAGATATCTACAAGCAGAAAGAATAACCCTACCACTACAATGCCTATAGTTGCAGAACTTCGTGAGGAAGCCCTTGCCCTCACTAAAGAAAATATTGGTGATTTAGATCGTGATGAAATCAAGAATTACCTGGAGGCTCTTGGAGTTCCCTATGACAACAAGGATAATACATCAAGATTATCAAGACTACTTCAAATAACCATCGAAAGGTCCAATTTGATAGGCGACACTGAGGAGGGAATAAAGACTCCTATTGAAAAGCACAAGGAAACTACTTTTATAGGGGCAAGTGATCCCATGTTTACTATGTTGCAAATGCTACAGAAGCAGATGCAATCACAGGAAGAACGCTTTACACGTGAACAGGAGCGCCGCGAACGAGAATTAGCTGCTATCCTTGAACGAGTCACACCTCGGGCTGACCTCAACGATAACACAACCACAGGAGTTGAGAGAAGTCGCCGAAGTGAGACAACAAAAATTTCTGTTAGACCCCCAGAGCTACTAGATGATGGTACTACTTTGAAGATTTTCAAGAGATGGGAGGCTACATGGAAAAATTACGCACAGGTGGCGAAGCTAGGGGAGAAAACTCGAGAGGACCAGATCGCGACTTTTTGGACGTTTTGCACACCAGAGTTCCTTCAAAGAATTTGCCATGCAATGGAAATCCCAATGGATACACAATTAAGTTTGAGTGAAATCATAGAGAGAATTAGGGGACACCTTAAATCACAACGGAACATCGCAGTAGACCGTTACAAGCTTGTTCGGAGGAAGCAAGAATCCGGAGAGTCATTTGACGATTTTCTGGTGGATCTTCGGGAGCAAGCAGAGGATGTCAACCTGTCAGACATGAGTGCTGATGAATGGATTGCCACTCTTATATTGTCCGGAGTTCGCGATGAGAGTGTAAGACAGGAACTGTTGGGAAAGAAACCTGCACTTAACCTTCGTGAGACGATCACTTTATGCCGCAACCGTGAGTTGGCAGGGAAAGAAGATCAGAGATTGAGTAGAGGTTATAGTGTTGATATGAATAGATTGCAGACCCGGAAAAGAAGCAAAAGTCAACAGCGAACAAAAAGTCATGCCAACAAATCCTCTATAGATGAATCCGCAAAGTGTCGCAGATGTGGTTTTTCAGCCCACCAACAAGGAAAAAAATGTCCAGCAATGGGAAAGGAGTGTTTTAATTGTGGTCACTTTAACCATTATAGTAAGGCCTGTGAAAGTCCAAGGAAGGAAAACGCTACAAAATCGTCTCCTAAAGCCGATAAACGCAAGCATGTCGCCGACATTTCTAGGCGTACTGAGAAACGTCCGATGTTGTCAGTTGACATCCATCACCCACTGAAGAGTCATGTCATCAGAAAATGGGTCATCGCCGATACAGGAGCAGAGAGGACTGTTGCTGGTGTGGGAATGATGGAGGATTTGATGCTTGGTGAACAGGACCTCCAATTCTGTGAAGAGTACTTAGAAAGTGTTAACGGCAAAAGACTAAATGTTATTGGAGAGACTGATTTAGTGTTACATGGTAATGGTAACAAATGTGTGGAAAATGTTATTTTTTGTAGTGACGTCAAAAGTGAGGAGATGTATATATCTCTTGATGCCTGCAAGAAGTTGCACATCGTGCATGAAAATTTCCCATTTCCTATGAAAAAAACAGTTCGTATTATCACAGATCTTCGGTGTACTGAAAAAAATAGCCCAGTGGAGGAATTCCCAGTGGAGGAATTCAGCATAAACACGAGGAACCAGATCATAGAAGACTACTCAGAAGTGTTCAGCATTGAAGGACGGTTAAAAACTATGAAAACTGCACCGATGAGAATAGAGCTTAAGGAAAATGCAAAACCTTTTGCAATTTATGCCTCCCGACCAGTGAGCTACCCATTGCGGGATGCAGTGAAGAAGGAGCTGGAGAACATAATTAATCAGGATGTCATAGAACGAGTTGGAGATAGACCAACGGAATGGTGCCATCCAATCGTTGTAATCCCGAAACCAGATGGTGGGATCAGAATGACGGTCGATCTCATAAAGCTCAATTCGCAAGTAAATAGGACGGTACACAATGCCAAAACGCCACAGGATGCTATAAATGAAGTGATTCATGGTGCTAAATACTTCACAGTATGTGATGCTGTCAAGGGTTACTGGCAATTAGAGTTACATGAAGATTCAAGAGATCTTACTACTTTCCTAACACCATGGGGAAGATTTCGGTACAAGAGAGCGCCTATGGGATTCATCAGCACTGGTGACAGTTACAATTTCAGAGGAGACTTGGCAATTGATGGTTTGGAAAGAACCCATAAAGTGGTGGACGACGTGCTGATTGCAAGTAGGACGTATAAGGAACACATACAAGATGTACGGGCATTCCTAAACAGGTGCATCGAACATGGCATTTCATTGAATGAGAAAAAATTCAAATTTGCATTGAAGAAAAGTAGGTTATATTTGTCTGGACTACCACAGTTTACAGTGATTACTGACCATCGTCCGCTCTTGTCAATATTCAACAAATACTCTTTGACCCAGGTTGAAAATGTTAAATTGCAGAATTTGAAGGCAGAACTCCAAAGTCAATATCAATTCACTGTTGAATGGAGAAAAGGTAAGGAGCATGCTATCGCAGATTGCCTTAGTCGAGCACCCGTGGAGGATCCAGATGAAGGGGAAGACTATCTCCAGGGACGTACATTGATGGCTATTCGGATCGCATCAATAGGAAGTGAGAATTCAATGGATGGGAAAGGATGCACTGACCTTATCATTGAAAAGTTACGTGAAGCCGCAAGAGGAGACCCAGAATACATGGAATTAGTAACTGCTGTCAGGAAGGACAATGTAGGAAATGAAGATGTACCTGCATGAGTGAAACAGTATAAAGCCATACGGCACCAATTAGCTATTGACGAAGACCTTGTGATATATGGGCAGCGCATTGTAATTCCAAAAGGACAGAGACGAGAAGTTCTTAATTTACTGCATACTGCTCATCAAGGAATTACAAGAACGAAGCAGCGTGCCCGTATGTGTGTATACTGGCCTGGTATCACAAATGACATAAATCAGCTAGTAGAGAAATGTGAGACATGCCAATGCCATCTACCCAGCTTGGGAAAGGAACCACTACAATCAGACCCATTACCATCTCGACCGTTCGAATGTGTATCTGCAGACCTATTTTACTGTAATGGCAGACATTTCTTGATTTATGCTGATCGCCTGAGTGGATATCCGATGGTCCATGAATGGAAAGATGATCCATCAGCAGGATCTATTGTGGGGGCAATGATAAAAATGATGGCAATAATGGGAAACCCCCAACGGATCCGAACAGATGGTGGACCGCAATTCCGAGCCGCAGAATTTCAGAAGTTTCTGGAGAGGAAGGGCATCGAGTGGGGCCCAAGCTCACCCCATTTCCTAAGCAGTAATGGGCATGCCGAAGCCTTTGTTAAGAAAGTCAAGACCTTACTGAAAAAGATAAATAAAACAACGGTGGATGAAACATTTCAAGAAGCAATGTTGGAACTAAGAAACACCCCAAGAGCAGATGGACGATCGCCGAACCAAATAGTGTTTGGACATCCTCTCAGATCTACTGTTCCCATTCATCACAGTGCTTTTCAGCAAGAAAGTGCGGAAGAAATTGAAGAAGCAGAAAGGAAAAGAAAAGAAAGAGAAATGAAGACTGCAACGTGGTACAACGCATCCGCCAAAAAGCTGAAAGAATTCTTGCCTGGGGTAGAAGTTCGAATCCAAGACTCAGTATCCAAGAAATGGGATAAGAGGGGAAAAATAGTCAAAGCTGGTTTACGGAATAGAAGCTATCATGTCCAGTTATCAAATGGAAAGTTGCTATGGAGAAACCGTAGATTACTTCGAGAATACCGAGGAGATGTTGATGAAGATCCACAGATGAAGTTTGAAAGTACCGAAGGAGAAATAAGGGAACCGAGACGAAGTGGAAGATTAAGACAAAAAACTGTCAGATTTGCAATGTAATTAAATATATTTTTGTAAAAGGAATAGTATAAACTTTGTATTGTAACATTTGATAGAGATAAGTCTTAAGTTGTAATGTACATTTATTTTCATTATTTATGATGGAACTCTGAAGGTAAATATTTTCTGATCCAATAAAAAAAAAAAGAAAAAAAAAAGGAAGTTGAAGTATACTAGAGTTCTATCTACATCTTGTTATGATTGTCGTTTAACAGTTGTATGGTCAAACGACCAGTTGTTTACATATGATAATTACCACTGTTATGTTGTTTACATCTGTCTACTGTAATGGTTTTCGCCTCCCGCCTTTTCTTATAAGGGGAGTCGTTATTTGTCAGTCGTGAAGGTAACACTTCGTATTATAAATAAATCCATTCAGGAATAAATAGTTGATTCGTTATTATCGATATTTATTTGGCTCCTGAATTAAGTTAACACAGATGGG
>NC_090727.1:72414949-72421086 GCF_036898095.1 Palaemon carinicauda | reverse complement strand
CTTCTTGGAATTTCATTTCCTCTTTCCCTTTTCGAGGTTGATTTATTGGTCATTATATCAATCCTTCCCTTCGTAATTTTACGTCTCTCTCTCTCTCTCTCTCTCTCTCTCTCTCAGCAACAAGCATGATGACCGACCACTTCTTGGAATTTCATTTCCTCTTTCCCTTTTCGAGGTTGATTTATTGGTCATTATATCAATCCTTCCCTTCGTAATTTTACGTCTCTCTCTCTCTCTCTCTCTCTCTCTCTCTCTCTCAGCAACAAGCATGATGACCGACCACTTCTTGGAATTTCATTTCCTCTTTCCCTTTTCGAGGTTGATTTATTGGTCATTATATCAATCCTTCCCTTCGTAATTTTACGTCTCTCTCTCTCTCTCTCTCTCTCTCTCTCTCTCTCAGCAACAAGCATGATGACCGACCACTTCTTGGAATTTCATTTCCTCTTTCCCTTTTCGAGGTTGATTTATTGGTCATTATATCAATCCTTCCCTTCGTAATTTTACGTCTCTCTCTCTCTCTCTCTCTCTCTCTCTCTCTCAGCAACAAGCATGATGACCGACCACTTCTTGGAATTTCATTTCCTCTTTCCCTTTTCGAGGTTGATTTATTGGTCATTATATCAATCCTTCCCTTCGTAATTTTACGTCTCTCTCTCTCTCTCTCTCTCTCTCTCTCTCTCAGCAACAAGCATGATGACCGACCACTTCTTGGAATTTCATTTCCTCTTTCCCTTTTCGAGGTTGATTTATTGGTCATTATATCAATCCTTCCCTTCGTAATTTTACGTCTCTCTCTCTCTCTCTCTCTCTCTCTCTCTCTCAGCAACAAGCATGATGACCGACCACTTCTTGGAATTTCATTTCCTCTTTCCCTTTTCGAGGTTGATTTATTGGTCATTATATCAATCCTTCCCTTCGTAATTTTACGTCTCTCTCTCTCTCTCTCTCTCTCTCTCTCTCTCAGCAACAAGCATGATGACCGACCACTTCTTGGAATTTCATTTCCTCTTTCCCTTTTCGAGGTTGATTTATTGGTCATTATATCAATCCTTCCCTTCGTAATTTTACGTCTCTCTCTCTCTCTCTCTCTCTCTCTCTCAGCAACAAGCATGATGACCGACCACTTCTTGGAATTTCATTTCCTCTTTCCCTTTTCGAGGTTGATTTATTGGTCATTATATCAATCCTTCCCTTCGTAATTTTACGTCTCTCTCTCTCTCTCTCTCTCTCTCTCTCTCTCAGCAACAAGCATGATGACCGACCACTTCTTGGAATTTCATTTCCTCTTTCCCTTTTCGAGGTTGATTTATTGGTCATTATATCAATCCTTCCCTTCGTAATTTTACGTCTCTCTCTCTCTCTCTCTCTCTCTCTCTCTCTCAGCAACAAGCATGATGACCGACCACTTCTTGGAATTTCATTTCCTCTTTCCCTTTTCGAGGTTGATTTATTGGTCATTATATCAATCCTTCCCTTCGTAATTTTACGTCCCTCTCTCTCTCTCTCTCTCTCTCTCTCTCTCTCAGCAACAAGCATGATGACCGACCACTTCTTGGAATTTCATTTCCTCTTTCCCTTTTCGAGGTTGATTTATTGGTCATTATATCAATCCTTCCCTTCGTAATTTTACGTCCCTCTCTCTCTCTCTCTCTCTCTCTCTCTCTCTCAGCAACAAGCATGATGACCGACCACTTCTTGGAATTTCATTTCCTCTTTCCCTTTTCGAGGTTGATTTATTGGTCATTATATCAATCCTTCCCTTCGTAATTTTACGTCTCTCTCTCTCTCTCTCTCTCTCTCTCAGCAACAAGCATGATGACCGACCACTTCTTGGAATTTCATTTCCTCTTTCCCTTTTCGAGGTTGATTTATTGGTCATTATATCAATCCTTCCCTTCGTAATTTTACGTCTCTCTCTCTCTCTCTCTCTCTCTCTCTCTCTCTCTCTCTCCTTCTCCCTCTCCCTCTCCCTCCCTTTCTCCTTCTCCCTCTTTCCATTTCTTGAGATTTCATCCATGGATTAGTTCCCTCTCCCTCTCCCTCCCTTTCTCCCTCTCCCTCTTTCCATTTCTTGGAATTTCATTTCCTCAAGGATTAGTTGGCTGTCTCCTCTAGGCCTTCTGATTTATATCCTTGTTTTGTTCCCTTTGGGGGACTCATACCAAGTCCTGTGGCTCTCCAATGGCAGTAAATTACCGCTACCATGTCGTGTAATTAATGTTCGATCTCTCTAGCCTTTGCTAAGGTCCAGGGAGTATCTTCGGCTTTGTCTTAGGACGACCACGGGAG
Source organism: Palaemon carinicauda (assembly GCF_036898095.1). Lineage (NCBI taxonomy): Eukaryota > Metazoa > Arthropoda > Malacostraca > Decapoda > Palaemonidae > Palaemon > Palaemon carinicauda. Next base: position 72,418,794 of record NC_090727.1, on the reverse strand, counting down.
TCGGTAGTGGTTGATGGACACCAATGGTTGCTCTTTTGGTTGTTAAGTTTGGTTTCTGCTGGTGTTTAAAGGTCGCTCTTGAATGGGAGAGTAAGGTTTAAAGGTCATGAATGGGGGAGAATGGTTTAAAGGTCAATCATGAATAGGGGAGAAAGGTTTAAAGGTCGCTCATGAATGGTAGAGTAATTCTTGAATGGGAGAGAAAGGTTTAAAGGTCTTCCATGTATGGCAGAGTAAGGTTTAAATGTCCTCATGAATGGGAGAGAGAAGGTTTAAAGGTCAATCATGAAGAGGAGAGAAAGGTTTAAATGTCGCTCATGAATGGCAGAGTAATTCATGAATGGGAGAGAAAAGTTTAAAGGTCGTTCATGAATGGGAGAGAAAGGTTTAAAGGTCATGAATTGGAGAGAAAAGTTTTTAGATGGCTCATGAACTGGAGAGAAAGGTTTAAAGGTCACTCATGAATGGTAGAGAATGGTTTAAAGGTCACTCTTGAATAGGAGATAAATGGTTATATGTCGCTCATGAATGGGAGAGTAAGGTTTAAAAGGTCTTGAATGGTAGAGAAAAGTTTAAAGGTTGCTCATGAATGGCAGAGTAATTCTTGAATGGGAGAGAAAGGTTTAAAGGTCTTTCATGTATAGCAGAGTAAGGTTTAAACGTCCTCATGAATGGGAGAGAAAAGGTTTAAAGGTCAATCATGAATAGGAGAGAAAGGTTTAAAGGTCGCTCATGAATGGTAGAGTAATTCATGAATGGGAGAGAAACGTTTAAAGGTCGCTCTCATGAATGGGAGAGTAAGGTTTAAAATTCCACCATGATTGAGGCAGAATGGTTTAAAGGTCGCTCTTGAATGGGGGAAAAAGGTTTAAAGGTCTCTCTTGAATGGGAGGGAAAAGGTTTAAAGGTCGCTCTTGAATGGTGGAAAAAGGTTTAAAGGTCGCTCTTGAATGGGGGAAAAAGGTTTAAAGGTCGCTCTTGAATGGTGGAAACAGGTTTAAAGGTCTCTCTTGAATGGGAGGGAAAAGGTTTAAAGGTCGCTCTTGAATGGGGGAAAAAGGTTTAAAGGTCGCTCATGAATGGGAGAGAAAGGTTTAAAGGTCACTCTTGAATGTGGAAAAAGGTTTAAAGGTCACTTTTGAATGGGAGGGAAAAGGTTTAAGGTCGCTCATGTAGGTCTATATGCTGAGCCATCAATAGCCATTGCCTGGCCTTCCTTGGTCCTAGCTTTGGTGGAGATGGGGCTTGGGCGCAGATCATTCATAAGCGACCTTTCAACCTTTCTCTCCCATTGATTGATTGATTGATTTAGAGTTTTATTGAAACTTTCAATCAATCAATGGGAAAGAAAGGTTGAAAGTGCTCTCATAAATGATCCGAGCCCAGGCCCCTCTCCACCCAAGCTAGGACCAAGGACGGCCAGGCAATGGCTGTTGATGACTCAGCTGATAGACCGATAGGTTCCCCTAGATCCTCCTTATTTAGCTCACAAGGAGGATGTAGCGACCAAAGGAACAAACGAGTTTGAACGGGTCTCGAACCGCGGTCAGGCGTTCACCCGTCAGGGACGTTACCGCATCGGCCACCACAACCCTCGACAGTTCGAGACGTTCCAGTTGTCTGTTATGTTTTTCAGAAGGTATTGGAGTGGCATTGTTTGTGTGTGCATTAGTCTGTAACATCCGTCCATTACATACATAATCATGAGGTGTCTACATTGATAGAAAAGTACTATTGCGCTTTAGATCTTAATTCCTTTATGATAACTATTTATTTTGATTCGTTAGGCAGTACTCTAGAAGTTTTATTCCTGCTGTTACCAAGTTGTGGAATGATCTTACTAATCGGGTAGTTGAATCAGTAGAACTTCAAAAGTTCAAAGTTGGAGCAAATGCTTTTTTGTTGACCAGGCGGACATGAGTCTTTTTATAGTTTATATATGACATATTTGTTTTTGACGTTTTTAATAGTTTATATATAATATGACACATCTGTTTTGACGTTGTTACTTTTTTTAGAATGATTTATTGTTAATTTGTTCTCTTCATTTATTTATTTCCTTATTTCCTTTCCTCACTGGGCTATTTTTCCCTGTTGGAGCCCCTGGGCTTAAAGCATCTTGCTTTTCCAACTAGGGTTGTAGCTTGGATAGTAATAATAATAATTTTCATCTTCCTTTTCAGAGCAATGACTCGAACTAGGTGGCGCCTGGGAGCTTCATGACATGTGAGTACCATTTAATAGATTTTATTACATATGAACATTTTCATATATATTGGACTCTCGATTTCAAATCAATAGGTTGTTCATTATTTGAACGTTTGGTTTAATTATAAGACTAAAAATAGCGTATCATGGGAGATATTTTTCTTAAACACTTTCGAAATATATTAAAACGTTTGATTTAATAGTCAGACTAAAAATACGTATAATGGGAGTATCTTGGTAGATAATTTTCTAAAATAATTCGAAATATATTAAAACATTTGATTTAATTGTCAGACTAAAAATCCATTTCATTGGAGATATTTCTCTAAAATATTTTCGAAACATATTAAAACATTCGATTTAATTGTCAGACTAAAAATTCCATAACATGGGAGATATTTTTCTAAAATATTTTCGAAATATATTAAAACGTTCGATTTAATTGTCAGACTAAAAATTCAATATCATGGGAGATATTTCCCTAAAATATTCTCTAAATATATTAAAACGTTTGATTTAATTGTCAGACTAAAAATTCCATATCATGGGAGATATTTTTCTGAAATATTTTCGAAATATATTAAAACATTCGATTTAATTGTCAGACTAAAAATTCAATATCATGGGAGATATTTCTCTAAAATATTTTCGAAATATATTAAAACGTTTGATTTAATTGGCAGACTAAAAATTGCGTATAATGGGAGTATCATGGGAAGTATTTCTCTAAAATATTTTCGAAATATATTGAAAAAAGACAGAACATTAAGAAATGGGGGGAAGGAAGAACTGTAAACAATTTAAGCCCTCTGGATGAGTGTTAAACATTATAAAGGCATGTGGTATTGTAGTCTGTAATTTTATACGATTATACATTTTAGAAGAAAGAACTTGACACATTTTGAATTTTGATGGATTTTTTTTTTTCGCGTAAATATGGTACTGGGAGTATGTTTATAGTTTAACGAAAGAAATGTTTCAGTTAATTTTGTTGAAGGTAATATTTCACTGAATATACATTTTTTATTTTTTTTTTTTTTTATTTTTTTTTTTTTTGCAGAACTATCTAGTCGTCTTTCATAATACACTGAAGTCCATTTATATATTTGAAGAAAGTCTCGTTTCTTCATATATTTTATCTTTATTTATTTCCCTAATTATTTTACAGTAAGAGGATTCCCTAATTATTTTACAGTAAGAGGAAATTCTCTCTCTCTCTCTCTCTCTCTCTCTCTCTCTCTCTCTCTCTCTCTCTCTCTCTCTCTCTCTCTCCTACTTTTCAGTTATTAAATCCCACAGCCTTTATAATTTTTACTTTATTTTTCCATCATAGTTGAAATGGCATTTCTTTATATCATTAGTATATTTGGAAAAGTCTGTTTTGGGTCTTTTTATACACAACAACAACAACAAATGGAGCCGTTTCTATTCACAGCTGGACAAAGGCCTCAGACAAGACCTTATACATGTCTGGGGTTTGGCCAGTGTTCATCATAACACTGGCCACTGTAGATTGGTGATGATGAGAGACTTTAGTCTGATCGCACACAGTAAACCAACCTAGTATGGTTTTCCTGACTAGTACAGCTTTGCTGATCGTGGTGATGCACAAACTCTTTTATCACGTTAAGGTATCC
>NC_090727.1:72404949-72412449 GCF_036898095.1 Palaemon carinicauda | reverse complement strand
TCTACCAGACTAGTCCTGGTTGCCGTCCTCGGGGGAGGATAAGTTTCTTTCCCTGGAAGTAGCAACACCTTCCTTGCTTTGGTGCTCTGGGAGCTGGCAAGTATTGCTGGCCTCCCCCCTTAGATCTCCCTTAGGCTAAGATAAGTTTCTTGGCTGCAGGTGATCCGTCACTAAAGCAAGGTTGGTAGGACCCTCTTGTCCCTTCCCCCTCTATCTCTGTAATGGCCTAGCCATTACAGTACTGTACGTCGTTCTACATCTGGATCTAGTATAGGTTAGGATGTGGAATTGACTCAGCCCCTTGCCGGCCGGCAAGGGTCTTATATTTTGAGTGCTGCCCGGACCTCCCTTGGTCCCTCATCCATGCCTGCCTGTAGAGCCAGACGGCATTGGTCAGGAAGCCTGAATTAGATTCTCCCCTTCCTTATATGCACTCTTTCGGATTGCCGGGCTTGGAGGTAGTGTACACTCCTATCCCGGCATCCATTCTGTTTTTCTTCTAGTGCTGTACCCGACCCGGCTGCCGGCCTATGAGGCCGGCAGCCGGGCGGTTGTAGTCCTCTGGTTCTTTTGCTGCCGGCTGGCATCGGTCCTGTACCTTTGCCGGCCGGCTAATGTCAGCCCTTGTCTGCCGGTCACCAAGAGTGTGGCCAGCAGCTGGGTACTACCTTGTGTAGTTGCTGGCCGACATTGGCTGTTGCCGGCCGGCAATTGCTGCCGACCAGCACATGCATTTGAACCAGAGTTCTGCCGCCTTATAGCTGTTAAGTAGTATACTTTAAAGCTAGTTATGGTGTGTGCCGGCCGGCACGTATCCTCCTATACTGTACTAGTATTCTTCAGTATAACATATACAGTAAGAAGAAAACTATAGTATGGGTTTTGGTACAGCACTGTGTGTTCTAACACTTTTGTGTTTTCTTGCACAGTCCTTTGCTGTTGCCCTACAGATAGGAAAGTGAGTTCTTTCCTGTATATTATCCAGGATTTTAAAATCATTGCTTAGGTGTGAGCTCCACCTGTTTCCTCTGGAAACTTTGCATTGGTTACTCTAGAAGAGATTAACCATTTGATTTTATTATCTGGAAGGCTGCAGCAATGGGTTGTGAGGGAAACACAAGTGTGTGTCTTTCCTTTCTGAATTGTTATGATATACGATGCATATCCAGTGATACATAGTTCACTTGATACTCATGGAAATTTCTTCTCTTTACAGAAGGACCCTCCGAAGTGCGGAAGTGCTTTCTGCAACGTCCGCAGCAAGACCCTCTGCGGACATGAGTTTTGTAGGAGACACGCAGCATGCGCTGTCTCCAAGGATGATCTCCGGTATTGGGACCCTCAGGTATGTACTGTGTGCACTAACCTGATTACTGAGGCCTTTGATTCCCCTAGGACGGCGGAATCAAGGGATATAGCTAGGAAGAAGCTTCGTACCTGGGTAAGGGGCTTCCAAAAGAACACTTCTGGCCCTTATCTTCCAAGTGAGAAGATGAGGGCGTATCTTTTCCCTAAGGCATCAGCTGATGCAGTGATTCCCCAGCCTCAAGAGGAGATCCCCCAAGTTCAGATCCAGGTGGATGCTGAAGTCGCGGTCGCGATGCAAGACATCCAGTTAGATGACAGGATGTCTGATGTGGACGAGCGTCTGGAGGAAGACCTCCTGGCAGAAGCCCAGGATGAAGTTCAAGCCCCAGACGTTGTAGAGGAAGAGGTCGACGAGGTGTCGGCTACTCCGGTTCAGATTCCGGAGCCTATTCCCTCAACATCGGCCGGTCTCCCAGTAGAGCTGGGACAGGCCCTCTCTTCTATTGTTGGAATGATCCAACAAATGCAGAAGGAGAATCAGGAGAAGGCGGCTGCAATGGAACTGCGGATGCAGTTCCTTGCAGAATCACATGGGCCCCAGAAAAAGCCCAATGTGAAAGACCTTCCCTTATGCTCAGATGCTAACCCATGGAGGTATGCTGAGCACATGCCGATGACGACTGGAAAGATCGTCATCTCGGATAAGCTGGGCTCAGTTCCCCTGGAGGAGGTGGAATTCTGGCCCAGCAAGGCATCATATCCGGACTGTTATGTCCGGCTGAGGAAGGAACCAGCTTCAAAGGAGGAGACAGAGCCGAAGGAGGTCATAGTGATGGACCATGCTAAGGCTCAAGCTCTACTTTCATCCTCGATGAAAGAGAGGGGCTTCTCTAACTCAAAGGTAGCCGCATTGAGCAAGAAGCTCCCTTCCTTTGTGTCCTCGCCTACTAGAGCCTTCCCCTTTTTACAGAAAGGGTTTGCGGCTGTACTAAAAGCAGTCGAGGCCGGCAAGCCTTGCCCCTCCCTGGAGGAGTGTAAACCCTTGTCGCTGGCCCTGCCTATGGACCACAAAGACTGGAAGGACGTCCATCTTACGTTCTCAGTTGGAAAGTTGGAGGCTGATATTGCCGGACGTCAGTTCGGCGAGGACCTCCCTAAGCTGTCTGACTTTCTTTTGCGAAGAGAGTTCGAGACAAAAGAAAGACTGGCTGCCTCAATGTCTCTTCAGACTACTCTCGAGACGATGGCAAGTGACCCCAAGGTCCATGAAATGTTCATGGTGGTGGCCAAGACTCATCTGGCCACAGTGACGAAGGACCTTTATGGCTTCGTCAAGGCAAGGAGAGCTTGTAGGGAGTTCGTGTTCACCTCGGCTACGGTGAGGCACGAGCCAAGGAAACTAATCTCCTCCAACATTTGGGGAAAAGACCTTTTCCCTACCGACTTAGTCAAAGAAGTTGTTGATAAGGCCGCCTTGGAGAATAGAAACCTTCTCCAGAAGTGGGGCCTGGCTATCAAAAGAAAGTCTTCCCCGGATGAGGGTCCTCAACCAAAGAGGAAGACTATGAGGACTAGGCTACCGTCTCGGCCAGCCAAGCCTGTTAGACAGCAACAGCAACTGCAATTGCCATTGCCCCCAGTGCCCCAGATCGTGGCACAAACCCCGACCACTTTTCGGTGGGTACCCCAGGCCGTGTCGACACAGTCCACGGCATTCACCCCAGCGTTCGAAGGGCAGTCTACTTCCTTTCGAGCAAAGCCTAGAGGAGCAGCCAGAGGCTCGTCTAGGCGCCCCTCAAGGGGAAGGGGATTCAGGGGTGGTCATGGTCAGGGAGGCAAGACCTCAGGACGGCATTCCAAGTGAGATGATACCGGTAGGAGGGAGACTTCTGAAATTTCGGGATCGGTGGACCTTCGGTCCCTGGGCCCACAGCCTACTCGAGAATGGACTGGGCTGGAGCTGGTACAGCACTCCACCCCCGTGCCTTCGGTTTTTCCAACACTCCACCCCCGTTATGGAGGAGTACGTTCAAGAACTGTTGGAGAAAAAAGGTGATCCGAAGGGTGAAGCCCATCAATTTCTAAGGGAGGCTGTTTTATGTTCCCAAGAAAGACTCGGAAAAGCTCAGAGTCATTCTGGACTTGTCGCCACTCAACAAGTTCATAGTGAATTGCAAATTCAAAATGCTAACACTGCAACACATAAGGACCTTATTGCCCAAGAGGGCATATTCCGTCTCTATAGACTTGTCAGACGCCTATTGGCACATTCCAATTAGCCATCGACTCTCCCCCTTACCTAGGGTTCAGGCTACAACGAAGACTATACGCCTTCGGAGCCATGCCATTCGGGCTAAACATAGCCCTAAGGATTTTTACGAAGCTTGCGAGCGTAGCTCTCAAACAATTACACCTAAAGGGAATTCAGGTTGTAGCCTACCTGGACGACTGGTTGGTGTTGGCAGCATCCGAGACAGAATGCTTGCAAGCTTCTAGTCAAGTGATCCAGTTCCTAGAGTACCTAGGCTTCAAGATCAACAGAAAAAAGTCTCGACTTTCTCCATCTCAAAAGTTCTAGTGGCTGGGAATCCACTGGGACCTTTTGTCACACAGTTTCTCCATCCCAGCGAAGAAAAGGAAGGAGATAGCGAGTTCTGTCTTGAGACTTCTAGATTCCGAAAGGATATCAAGACGCGAACAGGAGAGGGTACTGGGCTCTCTCCAGTTTGCTTCGGTGACAGACCCAGTGCTAAGAGCACAGCTAAAGGATGCAACCGGAGTTTGGAGAAGTTATGCATCAAACGCGCGAAGAGATCTGAGAAGACCAGTTCCGCTTCGGCTAAGTACTCTTCTCAGGCCTTGGTCCCAAGCCAGACATCTAAAGAAGTCGGTTCTTCTTCAGCCACCTCCCCCGTCGGTGACGATTCACTCAGACGCCTCGAAGGAGGGATGGGGAGGTCACTCTCATCGGAAAAAAGTCCAGGGGACTTGGTCCAAGCTATTCAAGACCTTACACATAAAACTTTCTAGAAGCTATGGCAGTGCTCCTTACCTTAAAGAAAGTCTCCCCGCGTCACTCGATCCACATAAGGTTGGTGATGGACAGCGAGGTAGTTGTGAGATGCTTGAATCGACAAGGATCGAGGTCACCACCTCTCAACCAGGTGATGTTGGCCATCTTCCGATTGGCGGAAAAGAAGAAGTGGTACCTGTCGGCAGTTCACCTTCAAGGAGTCCGCAATGTGACGGCGGACGCTCTATCCAGGTTCACACCGATAGAGTCGGAATGGTCCTTAGACGCAGGATCATTCTCCTTCATTCTGAATCAAGTCCCAGAACTGCAGATAGACCTCTTTGCGACGAAAGACAACAAGAAGTTGCCCCTGTACGTGTCCCCGTACGAGGACCCCTTAGCGGAAGCAGTGGACGCGATGTCCCTCGACTGGAACAGATGGTCCAAGATTTATCTGTTCCCTCCTCACAACATTCTGTTGAGGATCCTCAACAAACTGAGATCCTTCAAGGGGGTAGCGGCAATAGTGGCCCACAAGTGGCCGAACAGCGTGTGGTTCCCCCTGGCATTGGAACTGTAGCTGAAGTTTGTACCGCTACCAGATCCAGTTCTGACCCAGCGAGTCCAGAAGTCAACTGTCTGCGCTTCATTACAGAAAACCCGGACCCTGCAGCTCATGATTTTCTCTCCCTAGCGGTGAGAAAGCGTTTCGGGATTTCGAAAGCCAGCATAGACTTCCTTGAGGAATATAAGTGCAAATCTACTAGAAGGGAATATGAGTCATCTTGGAGAAAATGGGTGGCCTTTTGTCAAGGCGAAGAATCCGCAGGAGATCTTGACAGACTTCTGCTTATCTTTCTTCTCCACCTCCATGGTCAAGGATGGGCAGCTAACACGATTTCAGCGTGTAAGTCTGCTTTGACAAGACCCATTCTATATGCCTTCCAGGTCGACCTAGGTAACGAGATCTTTAATAAAGTCCCGAAAGCCTGCGCTAGGCTCAGACCTTCAGCACCTCCAAAGCCCATTTCATGGTCTTTAGACAAGTTCTTCATTTCGCTTCTCTGTTGAGCAATGAAGAGTGTGCGTTAAAGGATTTGACACGAAAAGTTATTTTCCTATTTGCACTCGCGTCCGGGGCCAGGGTTAGTGATTGTAGCCCTCTCGAGAGAGGCAGGTCGTGTTCAGTTCCTGGATGGGGGAGAACTGAACCTGTTTCCGGATCCTACGTTTCTCGCCAAGAATGAGTTACCCACCAACAGGTGGGGTCCCTGGAGAATCTGCCCTCTGAAAGAAGATGCATCTCTATGTCCAGTAGAATGCCTAAAGGTCTATCTTCATAGAACTTCAGACTTCTAGGGTGGTCAACTATTCAGGGGAGAAACATCAGGCTCAAATTTATCTCTGAATCAACTCAGAGCGAAAATCACATATTTTATTCGCAGAGCGGATCCTGACAGTACACCCGCAGGTCACGATCCGAGGAAAGTTGCCTCATCCTTAAATTTCTTTAATTTTATGGATTTTGAACATCTCCGTTCATACACTGGCTGGAAGTCTTCCAGAGTGTTCTTTCGCCACTATGCGAAGCAAGTAGAGGAACTAAAGAGATCTGTGGTAGCAGTGGGTCGCGGTGTTAACCCTACTGTTTAACTCTGCGAGGAACAGTGGTTTTAATTGGGACGATTAATTCCAGGGTGAGTGTGTAGTTAAATACTGTACTACAAACTAAGTGAGGGCACTGTGTTGCCCATGTAGACTGTTCCATTTCCAAAGGTGAACCTAGCATAGGTGCAGACATGTGTGCCGAGCGTTTCTAACGCTAATGTCATTGATTTGTAATACAGACTTTTATGACTTTGATACCTCGGTATCTTAAAAGTGGCATTTAATGTTTTTTCTTTCAGACAAACAAGTTCTGTTTACTATCATACTTATGCTTAAAGTTTTGGGTTATCCTCTTCTTATGTATATATATATATATAATTGTGGTTAACCTGTCTATTTATTGCCTGTCAATAAACTGGTTCTTGAGAACCTTGCGTCTCCTTCACCTGTGTCAATTTATTGGTATAATTGAGCATTCATTCTATGTACCTTATCTGGGATAATTCTAATAGAATTGTTCCTTTATGCAAGCTATGTTGCATTGGTTTATGCTTTCCCTTAACGGGAGGACCCCGTCCCATAAGGGGACGATGGCGGTTTTACTAGTTTCCTCCTATGCGGATATAAACCTTTGTCCAATACAAGTATTGTGCGGAGAACTGGTCGATATTTCATATTGACGCAGTGGTTCTTTACAAACTATGCTTTACTTAATATAGGGCGAGACCACTATATTAGCTTACCTGGTATTCATACATAGGTATATTTACTCTTCGAGAGTTTTCCAGAGTCTAGTAGGACTCTTCCCTGTAGGGGGCAGGAAGCTCTAACATGGTTTATAGTTAGTTGAAAAGATGTATAACGGTAACATCTTAGGTCTCTAGGTCTAGTCGACCGGGAAAAATTACATCCGGGGAGTACGGCACGTTCTGAGAATCCACAGATACAGTAATGCTCTGGTATACTTCCATCAGGACGACATGGCTTGAGCCCAAAAAACGGATTTTGAGCGAAGCGAAAAATCTATTTTTGGGTGAGATGGCCATGTCGTCCTGATGGACCCGCCCTTGCCTTTCTAAGAAAGGGCTGTAGGACCCCTCCCTACATACAGTATCTGTAGCACCTCGTGTACGCTACAAGGAATACAGATGGCGCCAGGATTGGCGCCAGGCACGCTTACGAATCGGGAGATAGGGAGCCTTGGGAGCGGCTCCCCTTTTTTCTTTCCCGAATTCGTTTCTTGCCATTTGCCCCCCGTGAGACGAAATCTCTGTTCGGGATGCAGATTGCCATGTGGCGTGTCAAGAATACGTCCTCTGATATGTCGCGATATCCCTTTCACGAGGGATACTCGCTCCAGGAGTTAGAATTCTGGTACCTTAAGGTAAATTCTCTGGGAATATCGCCGTAGTTGTAATATACCCGAGGAAGCTACCCTATAGGAACTTCCATCAGGACGACATGGCCATCTCACCCAAAAATAGATTTTTCGCTTCGCTCAAAATCCGTTATATATATATATATTTATATATAGATATATATATATATATATATATATATATATATATATA
>NC_090727.1:72394949-72399949 GCF_036898095.1 Palaemon carinicauda | reverse complement strand
AACTCGAAAACTACTTGACCGAATCTCGTGGAAATTAGTGGGATTATTGGGCATGATCCAATGACAATTTGTTCTTTGCGAAGGTTAATTTGATAGGCTTATGTTTGTATGTGTCTGTGCGTTTGTAATTGTGTTTGTGATTCTCATTACTCAAAAACTATTTGACCGAATCTCATAAAATTTGGTGGGATGATTGGCCATTATCCAAGGACAATTTAATTAGGTTTAGGGAGTGATTGGGTCAGAGATCAAGGCCAAGATTACGAATAGGTTAAAAGCGTGTTTTTGCCACATTGAAGGTTCCTGAACCACGGCAGAAAGAGAGCCTTACTTATTGCCTTATTCTATGTTTGGGTTCCCCCAGGTCCTTCAGTGTGAGGCACTTCGTTTATCCACCAGAGAGTTGCTAATGCATCTTCCGGTGTATTTTGCATCTTCCAGTCTTGGATGGTCTGGGATGCATCTTAGGTATTTATTGAGCTTATTCTTAAACACATCTACGCTCATCACTCCTGATGTGTTTCTTAGATGAGCTGGCAGCACATTAAATAGTCGCTGCATTATCGATGCTGGTGCGTAGTGGATTAATGTCCTTGTGCCTTCCTTAGAGAGAGAGAGAGAGAGAGAGAGAGAGAGAGAGAGAGAGAGAGAGAGAGAGAGAGATTGGGAATCTCCTCTCTGAGCGATTGTGAGTCGATCGGAACGTAGGAGGATAGTGAAAATGAAAGCTACCATTCTAATCACACTTTTTATCAGTCATCATCGAAGGGTAAAGTAGTTCAAGTACAAACACACACATACACACCCACTCACATATATATACATACATGCACATACGAATGTACATATACAAACATACACTCACACATACACACACGCACGCATATATATATATATATATATTATATATATATATATATATATATATGTGTGTGTGTGTATATATATATATATATATACATATGTGTGTGTTTGTGTGCGTGTGTGTAATTGTGTATGTGCGTACATGTATTTGTTTGCTTTACGTATTACGTCGTGGCCGAAATTTCATGTTCCATCCCCGTTGCCTGTTCAAATCTTAAAAATTTTCTTTTTTCATCTGACAATTTTAATTCAACTAAAATAGTTTTTCTATAAGAAATTGTCTCTATTTTAGTTTCGCATTCAATAATAATTATTTCATAAAATTTCAAGCAGAATTTTTTAAAGGTTTATGTTTAAAGGTCACTCATGAATGGCAGAGGCAAGGGACAGTGACAATGCCCTAGAGACTGACCATATATACATATGATCAGCTCCCAAGCCCCCCTCTCCATCAAGTTAGGACCAAGGAGGGTCAGGCAATGGCTACTAATGACTCAGTAGGTGGACCTATAGGCTCCTCAAAACACCCCAGGATGGTGAGGTTGCAGACACTACAAGAAACTTCCTAGCTTGAGTATGACTCGAACCCTAGTCCGGCAGATTGCTAGACAGGGACGTTTATAATAAGGTGCTACTATCCTATATATAAGAATATGCATTTGCACTTATTCCGTGAGTCTGACCTAGTCCCTGCAGATATGTATGTATGTATGTACAATGAACATAATGTCGTAGCCGAAATTTATAGTCCATATTCTTCAAATGTTTTATACTATAGATTTCCTTTTCCATCTCAAATTTTCTTCGAATTCAAGTGGCTATATTTTTTCTCTATATTGGAAATTATCTGTAATTCTGTATCATCATCATCATCATCATCATTATCTCCTCCTATGCCTATTGATGCAAAGGGCCTCGGTTAGATTTCGCCAGTCGTTTCTTTCTTGAGCTTTTAAATACATACTTCTCCATTCATCATGTAATTCACGCTACATAGTCCTCAGCCATGGAGGCCTGGGTCTTCCAACTCTTCTAGTGCCTTGTGGAGCTCAGTTGAAAGTGTGTTTGTGTTTGTGTGTATGCGTGTGTATATATTTATATATATATATACATGTATATATATATACATGTATGTGCATATATATACATCTAAACATATATATATATATATATATATATATATATATGTGTTTATATATATACATATATAGATATATATATATATATATATATATATATATATATATATATATATGTATATATGTTTATATATATATATATATATATATATATATATATATGTTTATATATATGTTTATATGTATATATATATATATATATATATATATATATATATATATGTATATATATACATGTTTATATATATGTTTATATGTATATATATATATATATATATATATATATATATATATATATATATATATACTGTATATATATATGTATATATATATATATATATATATATATATATATATGCACATACATATACATTAAGTTTATGCTTGTGTATGTTTTTGATCTTTCTGAAGCTCAAGCCAAACCCATCTCCATATCTTATCTTGCTATTGTAGGGTTTCTTCTCAGAATTGCCATAGCTTTTCGCAATGAAGATAACTGGAGAAGCTAATTTAACGAAGTGCTTCTTTGAGAACCTCTTTTTTTTTTTTTTTTTTTTTTTTTTTTTTTTTTTTTTCGCCGTTGCATAATGTTACTATCGCTCGGGATAGAGGATTTGTTTGGTTGAAATCTAAAGGTGAACATTTCTGAGTAGATAGTTTTAACCAGAGACTGGAAGATTTTCTAAGAATTTCTAAGAAAATATGTAAGATTTTGGTTATTTTCTTGTTTATTATCCTCTAAAATGATAATGTCTACTACGTTTTCTTTTATTTGTCAAGTTTTTGAAGTGTGGTCTTAATTTTTTTTTTTTTTTTTTTTTTGCAATTTAATGGGTTTTGTAGCTGAGACGCCCTTCCCTGGCAATCTGTTGGAAGGCTGTTCAAGGCCTGCTGAAACTCGGTAGTTTCTTGTAGTGTCTGCAACCTCACCATCCTTACGAACTAGGGGTGGGTGGGGGGGGGGGGTTTGAGGGACCCTATACCTAGGTGTCTACCAGCTTAGGCACTTATGTGAATAAGGGTCAGTCTCTAGGACAATTTTATTTGTCTTTGCCGTTCATTAGCGACCTTTAAACATTTGGTGGCCTATTGTTAACGTCCTTGCCTGCCACTCACCGGACTGGGGTTCAAGTCTCGCTCAAAATGTTAGTTTCTTTAGTGTCTGTAACCTCACTATCCTTGTGAGCTAAGGATGGTGGCTGAGGATCCTATAGGTCTACCTGCCGAGTAATCAGCAACCATTGCCTGGCTCTCCCTGGTCCTAGCTTGGGTGAAGAAAGGGCTTGGGTGCTTAGCATATATATACATGGTCAGTCTCTAGGGCACTGGCAATGTCCCTTGCCTCTAAACCAAACCCTTCGGGAAATTCTGTCAGGAGATAATTATTAATTGATTGAAACACTGAAATGCAGGCAATATCAAATAGAGTAACCACTTCAGGGCATTTTCCTGTTTCTTGCCTGTGCCGTTCATGAGCTCCTTTTAAACCTCCAAACCCCTTTGCCGTTCATGAGTTCCTTTTAAACCTCCAAACCCCTTTGCCGTTCATGAGTTCCTTTTAAACCTCCAAACCCCTTTGCCGTTCATGAGTTCCTTTTAAACCTCCAAACCCCTTTGCCGTTCATGAGTTCCTTTTAAACCTCCAAACCATCCTGAACGTCTTAAGAGATTCACCCACTATTTTTCAGAAAGTTAAGTTCAAGCCATAGTATCTAGTTCATGCTAGCCAGGTTCTGTCTCCTGTCCCCTTGCCTGTGCCGTTCATGAGTTCCTTTTAAACCTCCAAACCATCCTGAACCTCTTAAGAGATTCACCCACTATTTTTCAGAGTGTTGAGTTCAAGCCACAGTATCTCGTTCATGCTAGTCATGTCCCGGTGCTAGGTCTGTTGACTTTTCTCATTAATGTTTTTCTTTATATTTTGTGGTACACAAATCCTGAATTGTTTAGTCGGGGGCGCGCAGTGCTATATTTATTGTCGAGTTCACTTAGGAATTTAAGTTCTTCCATTATTTTCCGGAATTCTTATGATGCTATTGCAAATATATTCGGAGTTTATATGCATATGAATTTATATAAGTTTATTAATGTGAAGAGCTTGAGAGAAAGTTGGATAGTTGTTTGGCTTTTATTAGATTTTACATTATAATGTTATTCAAATTTGAATAAGTTATGGTTCTTTTATGATTAAAAGCCGAAATGTCCCGGATATGATATATATATATATATATATATATATATATATATATATATATATATATATATATACACGCTTATCTTCATCTTCTTAATACACACGCACACACGCGTAAATATATGTTCTGCTCGCGCACACACACAAACACACACACACATATATATACTATATAAATATATATGTATATATATATTTATATATATATATGAATATATATATATATATATATATATATATATATATATATATAATAATAAAAGAGCGAGTTTTCCCCGACTTACCGACCCATATATATATATAAATCTTATATATATATATATATATATATATATACATATATATATACATATATATATACCTATATATACATATATATATATATATATATATATATATATATATATATATACAGTATGTATATATATTGTGTAGAATCCCTTTGAAATATGTTTATACGCCAGTTTGTATTTGGGAGTTTTGTTAACGAGTAGAACTTGCCTGTATATTCTCCCCTTGTGATTTGGACACGGCATTTTTGGAAACGATTTAATAAATTCTGTGGGAATTATAACAGAATTATCTAGGTTTATAAGCTCTCTCTCTCTCTCTCTCTCTCTCTCTCTCTCTCTCTCTCTCTCTCTCTCTCTCTCTCTCTCTCTCATTTAATAAAATTCTAAGACTCTTTGATTTAATTCTATGGATGTTTCCTGGATTAATTATATGATATAATGCATATTTGATTTGTACTTCTCGATATTCAAGAGATTTAATACCTTAGAGTTAGATTATCCTTAAGGTAG
>NC_090727.1:72373146-72394449 GCF_036898095.1 Palaemon carinicauda | reverse complement strand
GGAATTTTTAGTCAGACAATTAAATCGAACGTTTTAATATTAATATTTCGAAAATATTTTAGAGAAATATCTCAAATGATATGGAATTTTTAGTCTGACAATTAAATCGAATGTTTTAATATATTTCGGAAATATTCTAGAGAAATATGTCCCATGATATGGAATTTTTAGTCTGACAATTAAATCGAACGTTTTAATATATTTCGGAAATATTTTAGTGAAATATCTCCCATGATATGGAAGTTTTAGTCTGACAATTAAATCGAACGTTTTAATATAATTCGGAAATATTTTTGAGAAATATCACCCATGATATGGAATTTTAGTCTGACAATTAAATCGAATGTTTTAATATATTTCGACAATATTCTAGAGAAATATCTCACATGATATGGAATTTTTAGTCTGACAATTAAATCGAACGTTTTAATATTAATATTTCGAAATATTTTAGAGAAATATCACCCATGATATGGAATTTTTAGTCTGACAATTAAATCGAACGTTTTAATATATTTCGGAAATATTCTAGAGAAATATCTCCCATGATATGGAATTTTTAGTCTGACAATTAAATCGAACGTTTTAATATTAATATTTCGAAAATATTTTAGAGAAATATCACCCATGATATGGAATTTTTAGTCTGACAATTAAATCGAACGTTTTAATATATTTCGGAAATATTCTAGAGAAATATCTCCCATGATATGAAATTTTTAGTCTGACAATTAAATCAAACGTTTTAATATATTTCGAAAATATTCAACAAAAAATATCTCACATGATCTGGAATCTTTAGTCTGACAATTAAATCGACCGTTTTAATATAATTCGGAAATATTCTAGAGAAATATCTCCCATGATATGAAATTTTTAGTCTGACAATTAAATCGACCGTTTTAATATAATTCGGAAATATTTTAGAGAAATATCTCCCATGATATGGAATTTTTAGTCTGACAATTAAATCGAACGTTTTAATATTAATATTTCGAAAATATTTTAGAGAAATATCTCCCCTAATATGGAATTTTTAGTCTGACAATTAAATCGACCGTTTTAATATAATTCAGAAATATTTTAGAGAAATATCTCCCATGATATGGAATCTTTAGTCTGACAATTAAATCGAACGTTTTAATATTAATATTTCGAAAATACTTTAGAGAAATATGTCCCATTATATGGAATTTTTAGTCTGACAATTGAATCGAACGTTTTAATATAATTTGGAAATATTTTAGAGAAATATCTCCCATGATATGGAATTTTTAGTCTGACAATTAAATCGAACGTTTTAATATAATTCGGAAATATTTTAGAGAAATATCTCCCATAATATGGAATTTTTAGTCTGACAATTAGACCGAACGTTTTAATATAATTCAGAAATATTTTAGAGAAATATCTCCCATGATATGGAATCTTTAGTCTGACAATTAAATCGACCGTTTTAATATAATTCGGAAATATTCTAGAGAAATATCACCCATGATATGGAATTTTTAGTCTGACAATTAAATCGACCATTTTAATATAATTCGGAAATATTTTAGAGAAATATCTCCCATGATATGGAATCTTTAGTCAGACAATTAAATCGACCGTTTTAATATAATTTGGAAATATTCTAGAGAAATATCACCCATGATATGGAATTTTTAGTCTGACAATTAAATCGACCGTTTTAATATATTTCGGAAATATTCTAGAGAAATATCTCCCATGATATGGAATTTTTAGTTTGACAATTATATCGACCGTTTTAATATATTTCAGGAATATTCTAGAAAAATATCTCCCATGATATGGAATTTTTAGTCTGACAATTAAATCGAACGTTTTAATATATTTTGAAAATATTCTAGAGAAATATCTCCCATGATATGGAATTTTAAGTCTGACAATTATATCGACCGTTTTAATATATTTCGGAAATATTCTAGAAAAATATCTCCCATGATATGGAATTTTTAGTCTGACAATTAAATCGAACGTTTTAATATATTTTGAAAATATTCTAGAGAAATATCACCCATGATATGGAATTTTTAGTCTGACAATCAAATCGACCGTTTTAATATAATTCGGAAATATTCTAGAGAAATATCTCCCATGATATGGAATTTTAGTCTGACAATTAAATCGACCGTTTTAATATAATTCGGAAATATTTTAGAGAAATATCTCCCATGATAAGGAATTTTTAGTCTGACAATTAAATCGAACGTTTTAATATTAATATTTCGAAAAGATTTTAGAGAAATATCTCCCATAATATGGAATTTTTAGTCTGACAATTAAATCGAACGTTTTAATATATTTCGGAAATATTTTAGAGAAATATCTCCCATGATATAGAATTTTTAGTCTGACAATTGAATCGAACGTTTTAATATAATTTGGAAATATTTTAGAGAAATATCTCCCATGATATGGAATTTTTAGTCTGACAATTAAATCGAACGTTTTAATATAATTCGGAAATATTCTAGAGAAATATCTCCCATGATAAGGAATTTTTAGTCTGACAATTAAATCGAACGTTTTAATATTAATATTTCGAAAATATTTTAGAGGAATATCTCCCATAATATGGAATTTTTAGTCTGACAATTAAATCGAACGATTTAATATATTTCGGAAATATTTTAGAGAAATATCTCCCATGATATATAATTTTTAGTCTGACAATTGAATCGAACGTTTAAATATAATTTGGAAATATTTTAGAGAAATATCTCCCATTATATGGAATTTTTAGTCTGACAATTAAATCGAACGTTTTAATATAATTTGGAAATATTCTAGAGAAATATCTCCCATGATATGGAATTTTAAGTCTGACAATTAGATCGAACGTTTTAATATATTTCAAAAATATTCTAGAGAATAATCTCCCTTGATATGGAATTTTTAGTCTGACAATTAAATCGAATGTTTTAATATCAATATTTAAAAAATATTTTAGAGAAATATCTCCCATGATATGGAATTTTTAGTCTGACAATTAAATCGAACGTTTTATTATATTTCGGAAATATTTTAGAGTAATATCTCCCATGATATGGAATTTTTAGTCTGACAATTGAATCGACCGTTTCGATATAATTCGGAAATATTTTAGAGAAATATCACCCATTATATGGAACTTTTAGTCTGACAATTAAATCGAACGTTTTAATATATTTCGAAAAATATTCTAGAGGAATATCTCCCATGATATGGAATCTTTAGTCTGACAGAACGTTTCAATATAATTCGGAAATATTTTAGAGAAATATCTCCCATGATATGGAATTTTTAGTCTGACAATTAAATCGAACGTTTTAATATATTTCGGAAATATTCCAGAGAAATATCTCACATGATATGGAATATTTAGTCTGACAATTAAATCGAACGTTTTAATATATTTTGGAAATATTTTAGTGAAATATCTCCCATGATATGGAATTTTTAGTCTGACAATTAAATCGAACGTTTTAATATAATTCGGAAATATTTTTGAGAAATATCACCCATGATATGGAATTTTTAGTCTGACAATTAAATCGAACGTTTTAATATATTTCGACAATATTCTAGAGAAATATCTCACATGATATGGAATATTTAGTCTGACAATTAAATCGAACGTTTTAATATTAATATTTCGAAAATATTTTTGAGAAATATCACCCATGATATGGAATTTTTAGTCTGACAATTAAATCGAACGTTTCAATATATTTCGGAAATATTCTAGAGAAATATCTCCCATGATATGGAATTTTTAGTCTGACAATTAAATCGAACGTTTTAATATTAATATTTCGAAAATATTTTAGAGAAATATCACCCATGATATGGAATTTTTAGTCTGACAATTAAATCGAACGTTTTAATATATTTCGGAAATATTCTAGAGAAATATCTCCCATGATATGGAATTTTTAGTCTGACAATTAAATCGAACGTTTTAATATATTTCGAAAATATTCAACAAAAATATCTCACATGATCTGGAATCTTTAGTCTGACAATTAAATCGACCGTTTTAATATATTTCGGAAATATTCTAGAGAAATATCTCCCATGATATGAAATTTTTAGTCTGACAATTAAATCGACCGTTTTAATATAATTCGGAAATATTTTAGAGAAATATCTCCCATGATATGGAATTTTTAGTCTGACAATTAAATTGAACGTTTTAATATTAATATTTCGAAAATATTTTAGAGAAATATCTCCCATGATATGGAATTTTTAGTCTGACAATTAAATCGAACGTTTTAATATATTTCGGAAATATTCTAGAGAAATATCTCCCATGATATGGAATTTTTAGTCTGACAATTAAATCGAACGTTTTAATATATTTCGAAAATATTCAACAAAAATATCTCACATGATCTGGAATCTTTAGTCTGACAATTAAATCGACCGTTTTAATATATTTCGGAAATATTCTAGAGAAATATCTCCCATGATATGAAATTTTTAGTCTGACAATTAAATCGACCGTTTTAATATAATTCGGAAATATTTTAGAGAAATATCTCCCATGATATGGAATTTTTAGTCTGACAATTAAATTGAACGTTTTAATATTAATATTTCGAAAATATTTTAGAGAAATATCTCCCATAATATGGAATTTTTAGTCTGACAATTAAATCGACCGTTTTAATATAATTCAGAAATATTTTAGAGAAATATCTCCCATGATATGGAATCTCTAGTCTGACAATTAAATCGAACGTTTTAATATTAATATTTCGAAAATATTTTAGAGAAATATGTCCCATAATATGGAATTTTTAGTCTGACAATTAAATCGAACGTTTTAATATATTTCAGAAATATTTTAGAGAAATATCTGCCATGATATAGAATTTTTAGTCTGACAATTGAATCGAACGTTTTAATATAACTTGGAAATATTTTAGAGAAATATCTCCCATGATATGGAATTTTTAGTCTGACAATTAAATCGAACGTTTTAATATAATTCGGAAATATTTTAGAGAAATATCTCCCATAATATGGAATTTTTAGTCTGACAATTAGACTGAACGTTTTAATATAATTCGGAAATATTTTAGAGAAATATCTCCCATGATATGGAATTTTTAGTCTGACAATTAAATCGACCATTTTAATATAATTCGGAAATATTTTAGAGAAATATCTCCCATGATATGGAATTTTTAGTCAGACAATTAAATCGAACGTTTTAATATAAATATTTCGAAAATATTTTAGAGAAATATCTCAAATGATATGGAATTTTTAGTCTGACAATTAAATCGAATGTTTTAATATATTTCGGAAATATTCTAGAGAAATATGTCCCATGATATGGAATTTTTAGTCTGACAATTAAATCGAACGTTTTAATATATTTCGGAAATATTTTAGTGAAATATCTCCCATGATATGGAATTTTTAGTCTGACAATTAAATCGAACGTTTTAATATAATTCGGAAATATTTTTGAGAAATATCACCCATGATATGGAATTTTTAGTCTGACAATTAAATCGAATGTTTTAATATATTTCGACAATATTCTAGAGAAATATCTCACATGATATGGAATTTTTAGTCTGACAATTAAATCGAACGTTTTAATATTAATATTTCGAAAATATTTTAGAGAAATATCACCCATGATATGGAATTTTTAGTCTGACAATTAAATCGAACGTTTTAATATATTTCGGAAATATTCTAGAGAAATATCTCCCATGATATGGAATTTTTAGTCTGACAATTAAATCGAACGTTTTAATATTAATATTTCGAAAATATTTTAGAGAAATATCACCCATGATATGGAATTTTTAGTCTGACAATTAAATCGAACGTTTTAATATATTTCGGAAATATTCTAGAGAAATATCTCCCATGATATGAAATTTTTAGTCTGACAATTAAATCAAACGTTTTAATATATTTCGAAAATATTCAACAAAAATATCTCACATGATCTGGAGTCTTTAGTCTGACAATTAAATCGACCGTTTTAATATAATTCGGAAATATTCTAGAGAAATATCTCCCATGATATGAAATTTTTAGTCTGACAATTAAATCGACCGTTTTAATATAATTCGGAAATATTTTAGAGAAATATCTCCCATGATATGGAATTTTTAGTCTGACAATTAAATCGAACGTTTTAATATTAATATTTCGAAAATATTTTAGAGAAATATCTCCCATAATATGGAATTTTTAGTCTGACAATTAAATCGACCGTTTTAATATAATTCAGAAATATTTTAGAGAAATATCTCCCATGATATGGAATCTTTAGTCTGACAATTAAATCGAACGTTTTAATATTAATATTTCGAAAATACTTTAGAGAAATATGTCCCATTATATGGAATTTTTAGTCTGACAATTGAATCGAACGTTTTAATATAATTTGGAAATATTTTAGAGAAATATCTCCCATGATATGGAATTTTTAGTCTGACAATTAAATCGAACGTTTTAATATAATTCGGAAATATTTTAGAGAAATATCTCCCATAATATGGAATTTTTAGTCTGACAATTAGACCGAACGTTTTAATATAATTCGGAAATATTTTAGAGAAATATCTCCCATGATATGGAATCTTTAGTCTGACAATTAAATCGACCGTTTTAATATAATTCGGAAATATTCTAGAGAAATATCACCCATGATATGGAATTTTTAGTCTGACAATTAAATCGACCATTTTAATATAATTCGGAAATATTTTGGAGAAATATCTCCCATGATATGGAATCTTTAGTCAGACAATTAAATCGACCGTTTTAATATAATTTGGAAATATTCTAGAGAAATATCACCCATGATATTGAATTTTTAGTCTGACAATTAAATCGACCGTTTTAATATATTTCGGAAATATTCTAGAGAAATGTCTCCCATGATATGGAATTTTTAGTTTGACAATTATATCGACCGTTTTAATATATTTCGGGAATATTCTAGAAAAATATCTCCCATGATATGGAATTTTTAGTCTGACAATTAAATCGAACGTTTTAATATATTTTGAAAATATTCTAGAGAAATATCTCCCATGATATGGAATTTTAAGTCTGACAATTATATCGACCGTTTTAATATATTTCGGAAATATTCTAGAAAAATATCTCCCATGATATGGAATTTTTAGTCTGACAATTAAATCAAACGTTTTAATATATTTTGAAAATATTCTAGAGAAATATCACCCATGATATGGAATTTTTAGTCTGACAATCAAATCGACCGTTTTAATATAATTCGGAAATATTCTAGAGAAATATCTCCCATGATATGGAATTTTTAGTCTGACAATTAAATCGACCGTTTTAATATAATTCGGAAATATTTTAGAGAAATATCTCCCATGATAAGGAATTTTTAGTCTGACAATTAAATCGAACGTTTTAATATTAATATTTCGAAAAGATTTTAGAGAAATATCTCCCATAATATGGAATTTTTAGTCTGACAATTAAATCGAACGTTTTAATATATTTCGGAAATATTTTAGAGAAATATCTCCCATGATATAGAATTTTTAGTCTGACAATTGAATTGAACGTTTTAATATAATTTGGAAATATTTTAGAGAAATATCTCCCATGATATGGAATTTTTAGTCTGACAATTAAATCGAACGTTTTAATATAATTCGGAAATATTCTAGAGAAATATCTCCCATGATAAGGAATTTTTAGTCTGACAATTAAATCGAACGTTTTAATATTAATATTTCGAAAATATTTTAGAGGAATATCTCCCATAATATGGAATTTTTAGTCTGACAATTAAATCGAACGTTTTAATATATTTCGGAAATATTTTAGAGAAATATCTCTCATGATATATAATTTTTAGTCTGACAATTGAATCGAACGTTTTAATATAATTTGGAAATATTTTAGAGAAATATCTCCCATTATATGGAATTTTTAGTCTGACAATTAAATCGAACGTTTTAATATAATTTGGAAATATTCTAGAGAAATATCTCCCATGATATGGAATTTTAAGTCTGACAATTAGATCGAACGTTTTAATATATTTCAAAAATATTCTAGAGAATAATCTCCCTTGGTATGGAATTTTTAGTCTGACAATTAAATCGAATGTTTTAATATCAATATTTAAATAATATTTTAGAGAAATATCTCCCATGATATGGAATTTTTAGTCTGACAATTAAATCGAACGTTTTATTATATTTCGGAAATATTTTAGAGAAATATCTCCCATGATATGGAATTTTTAGTCTGACAATTAAATCGACCGTTTCGATATAATTCGGAAATATTTTAGAGAAATATCACCCATTATATGGAACTTTTAGTCTGACAATTAAATCGAACGTTTTAATATATTTCGAAAAATATTCTAGAGGAATATCTCCCATGATATGGAATCTTTAGTCTGACAGAACGTTTCAATATAATTCGGAAATATTTTAGAGAAATATCTCCCATGATATGGAATTTTTAGTCTGACAATTGAATCGAACGTTTTAATATATTTCGGAAATATTCCAGAGAAATATCTCACATGATATGGAATATTTAGTCTGACAATTAAATCGAACGTTTTAATATATTTTGGAAATATTTTAGTGAAATATCTCCCATGATATGGAATTTTTAGTCTGACAATTAAATCGAACGTTTTAATATAATTCGGAAATATTTTTGAGAAATATCACCCATGATATGGAATTTTTAGTCTGACAATTAAATCGAACGTTTTAATATATTTCGACAATATTCTAGAGAAATATCTCACATGATATGGAATTTTTAGTCTGACAATTAAATCGAACGTTTTAATATTAATATTTCGAAAATAGTTTTGAGAAATATCACCCATGATATGGAATTTTTAGTCTGACAATTAAATCGAACGTTTCAATATATTTCGGAAATATTCTAGAGAAATATCTCCCATGATATGGAATTTTTAGTCTGACAATTAAATCGAACGTTTTAATATTAATATTTCGAAAATATTTTAGAGAAATATCACCCATGATATGGAATTTTTAGTCTGACAATTAAATCGAACGTTTTAATATATTTCGGAAATATTCTAGAGAAATATTTCCCATGATATGGAATTTTTAGTCTGACAATTAAATCGAACGTTTTAATATATTTCGAAAATATTCAACAAAAATATCTCACATGATCTGGAATCTTTAGTCTGACAATTAAATCGACCGTTTTAATATATTTCGGAAATATTCTAGAGAAATATCTCCCATGATATGAAATTTTTAGTCTGACTATTAAATCGACCGTTTTAATATAATTCGGAAATATTTTAGAGAAATATCTCCCATGATATGGAATTTTTAGTCTGACAATTAAATTGAACGTTTTAATATTAATATTTCGAAAATATTTTAGAGAAATATCTCCCATAATATGGAATTTTTAGTCTGACAATTAAATCGACCGTTTTAATATAATTCAGAAATATTTTAGAGAAATATCTCCCATGATATGGAATCTTTAGTCTGACAATTAAATCGAACGTTTTAATATTAATATTTCGAAAATATTTTAGAGAAATATGTCCCATAATATGGAATTTTTAGTCTGACAATTAAATCGAACGTTTTAATATATTTCAGAAATATTTTAGAGAAATATCTGCCATGATATAGAATTTTTAGTCTGACAATTGAATCGAACGTTTTAATATAACTTGGAAATATTTTAGAGAAATATCTCCCATGATATGGAATTTTTAGTCTGACAATTAAATCGAACGTTTTAATATAATTCGGAAATATTTTAGAGAAATATCTCCCATAATATGGAATTTTTAGTCTGACAATTAGATCGAACGTTTTAATATAATTAGGAAATATTTTAGAGAAATATCTCCCATGAAATGGAATCTTTAGTCTGACTATTAAATCGACCGTTTTAATATAATTCGGAAATATTCTAGAGAAATATCACCCATGATATGGAATTTTTAGTCTGACAATTAAATCGACCATTTTAATATAATTCGGAAATATTTTAGAGAAATATCTCCCATGATATGGAATCTTTAGTCAGACAATTAAATCGACCGTTTTAATATAATTTGGAAATATTCTAGAGAAATATCACCCATGATATGGAATTTTTAGTCTGACAATTAAATCGACCGTTTTAATATATTTCGGAAATATTCTAGAGAAATATCTCCCATGATATGGAATTTTTAGTTTGACAATTAAATCGACCGTTTTAATATAATTCGGAAATATTCTAGAGAAATATCTCCCATGATATGGAATTTTTAGTCTGACAATTAAATCGAACGTTTTAATATATTTCAGAAATATATTATAGAAATATCTCACATGATATGGAATTTTCAGTCTGACAATTATATCGACCGTTTTAATATATTTCGGGAATATTCTAGAAAAATATCTCCCATGATATGGAATTTTTAGTCTGACAATTAAATCGAACGTTTTAATATATTTTGAAAATATTCTAGAGTATTATCTCCCGTGATATGGAATTTTTAGTCTGACAATCATATCGACCGTTTTAATATATTTCGGAAATATTCCAGAAAAATATCTCCCATGATATGGAATTTTTAGTCTGACAATTAAATCGAACGTTTTAATATATTTTGAAAATATTCTAGAGAAATATCACCCATGATATGGAATTTTTAGTCTGACAATCAAATCGACCGTTTTAATATAATTTGGAAATATTCTAGAGAAATATCTCCCATGATATGGAATTTTTAGTCTGACAATTAAATCGACCGTTTTAATATAATTCGGAAATATTTTAGAGAAATATCTCCCATGATAAGGAATTTTTAGTCTGACAATTAAATCGAACGTTTTAATATTAATATTTCGAAAAGATTTTAGAGAAATATCTCCCATAATATGGAATTTTTAGTCTGATAATTAAATCGAACGTTTTAATATATTTCAGAAATATTTTAGAGAAATATCTCCCATGATATAGAATTTTTAGTCTGACAATTGAATCGAACGTTTTAATATAATTTGGAAATATTTTAGAGAAATATCTCCCATGATATGGAATTTTTAGTCTGACAATTAAATCGATCGTTTTAATATAATTCGGAAATATTCTAGAGAAATATCTCCCATGATATGGAATTTTAAGTCTGACAATTAGATCGAACGTTTTAATATATTTCAAAAATATTCTAGAGAAATATCTCCCATGATATGGAATTTTTAGTCTGACAATTAAATCGAATGTTTTAATATTAATATTTAAAAAATATTTTAGAGAAATATCTCCCATGATATGGAATTTTTAGTCTGACAATTAAATCGAACGTTTTATTATATTTCGGAAATATTTTAGAAAAATATCTCCCATGATATGGAATTTTTAGTCTGACAATTAAATCGACCGTTTTGATATAATTCGGAAATATTTTAGAGAAATATCACCCATTATATGGAACTTTTAGTCTGACAATTAAATCGAACGTTTTAATATATTTCGAAAAATATTCTAGAGGAATATCTCCCATGATATGGAATTTTTAGTCTGACAATTAAATCGACCGTTTTAATATATTCCGGAAATATTCTAGAGAAATATCTCCCATGATATGGAATTTTTAGTCTGACAATTAAATCGACCATTTTAATATATTTCGGAAATATTCTAGAGAAATATCTCCCATGATATGGAATTTTTAGTCTGACAATTAAATCGACCGTTTTAATATATTTCGGAAATATTCTAGAAAAATATCTCCCATGATATGGAATTTTTAGTCTGACAATTAAATCGACCGTTTTAATATATTTCGGAAATATTTTAGAGAAATATCTCCCGTGATATGGAATTTTTAGTCTGACAATTAAATCGAACGTTTTAATATATTTCAAAAATATTCTAGAGAAATATCTCCCATGATATGGAATTTTTAGTCTGATAATTAAATCAAACGTTTTAATATATTTCGAAAATATTCTAGAGAAATATCTCCCATGATATGGAATTTTTAGGCTGACAATTAAATCGACCGTTTTAATATAATTCGGAAATATTTTAGAGAAATATCTCCCATGATATGGAATTTTTAGTCTGATAATTAAACCAAACGTTCAAATAATGAACAACCTATTTATTTGAAATCAAGAGCCCAATATATATGAAAATGTTCATATGTAATAAAATCTGTCAAATGGTACTCACATGTCATGAAGCTCCCAGGCGCCACCGATTTCGAGTCATTGGTCTGAAAAGGAAGATGAAAATTAATGCATAACGAATCAAAATAAATAGTTATCACAAATGAATTTAGATCTAAAGTGCAATAGTACTTTGCTATCCGTGTAGACACCTCATGATTATGTATGAAATGGACGGATGTTACAGACTAACGCACACAAAAACAATGCCACTCCAACACCTGAAAAACATAACAGACAGCTGGAACGTCTCGAACTGTCGAGGGTTTTGGTGGCCGATGCGGTAACGTGCCTGATGGGTGAACGCCTGACCGCGGTTCGAGACTCGTTCAACCTCGTTTGTTCCTTTTGGTCGCTGCAAACTCACCATCCTTGTGAGTTAAGGATGGGGAGTTTTGGGAGAGCCTATAGGTCTATCTACTGACCCATCAACAGCCATTGCCTAGCCATCCTTGGTCCTAGCTTGGGTGGAGAGAGAGCTTAGGCACAGATCATTCATGAGCGACCTTTAAACCTTTCTCTGACACACATGAGTGACCTTTAAACCTTTCTCTCCCATTCATGAGCGACCTTTAAACCTTTTTCTGCCTTTCATGAGAGACCTTTAAAACTCTCCCATTCATGAGCGACCTTTAAAGCTTTCTCTCCCATTCATGAGCGACCTTTAAACCATTCTCTGCCAATCATGAACGACCTTAAAACCTTTCTCTCCCATTCATGAGCGACCTTTAAACCTTTCTCTGCCATTCATGACCGATTTAAACCTATCTCTGCCGATAGACCTTGAATCCTTTCTCTGCCATTCATAAGTGACCTTTAAACCTTTCTCTCCCGTTCATGAACGACCTTTAAACCCTCCTCCCCCTTTCATGAGCGATTTAAACCTATCTCTGCCAACCGACCTTTAAACCTTTCTCTGCCAATCATAAGTGACCTTTAAACCTTTCTCTCCCATTTATGAGCGACCTTTAAACTTTTCTCTCCCATTCATGAGAGACCTTTAAATCTATCTCCCCCATTCATGAGAACGACCTTTAAACGTTTCTCTCCCATTCATGAATTACTCTACCATTCATGAGCGACCTTTAAACCTTTCTCTCCTATTCATGAGGACAATTAAACCTTACTCTGCCATACATGAAAGACCTTTAAACCATTCTCCCCCATTCAAGAATTACTCTGCCATTCATGAGTGACCTTTAAACTTTTCTATCCCATTCATGAGCGACCTTTAAACCATTCTCCCCCATTCATGACCTTTAAACCTTACTCTCCCATTCAAGAGCGACCTTTAAACACCTTTAAAAATCAAACTTAACAACAAAACAGCAGCCATTGGTGTCCATCAACCACTACCGACTCCCGTAGTCGTCCTAAGACAAAGCCACAGATACTCCCTGGACCTTAGCAAAGGCTAGAGAGATCGGACATTAATTACATGACATGGTGGCGGTAATTTACTGCCATTGGAGAGCCACAGAACTTGGTAGGAGTCCCCCAAAGGGAACAAGGATATAAATCAGAAGGCCTAGAGGAGACAGCCAACTAATCGATGTGGATCGAAATCTTCAAGAAATGGAAAGAAAGAGAGGGAGAAAGGGAGGGAGAAGGAGAAGGAGAGGGAGAGGGAGAGAAGAGAGAAGAGGGATGTAGGGAAGGATTGATATTATGACCAATAAATCAACCTCGAAGAGGGAAAGAGGAAATGAAATTCCAAGAAGTGGTCGGTCATCATGCGCTGAGAGAGAGAGAGAGAGAGAGAGAGAGAGAGAGAGAGAGAGAGAGAGAGAGAGAGAGAGAGAGAGAGAGAGAGAGAGAGTTTTGCTATGCTACACATTTTTATTTTTTATTATAGAAATTACTGAGAAAAAAAAAAACATCTGAAGCAACACAACAAAGAATTCGATTAGTGCATCGAGATAAAATATTTCATTTCAGTTATCTGAAAGAGAGAGAGAGAGAGAGAGAGAGAGAGAGAGAGAGAGAGAGAGAGAGAGAGAGAGAGAGAGAGAGAGAGTAAATATTTCTCTAAGTTTAATTCAGAGAGAGAGAGAGAGAGAGAGAGAGAGAGAGAGAGAGAGAGAGAGAGAGAGAGAGAGAGAGAGAGAGAGAGAGAGAGAGATAAGCTGCCCGAAACCCACAATCTCCGGTAGGCTTTGTGGTTAAGATGGCCTTGTCTCTTAATCCTTTGGTCTCACGGTCGGGGAATGCCCCCAAACAGCCTTTACTGAGACAACATCTAAACATATATAAGCAAAAGGGAAGAAATTGCAATAAAGAGGGGAAGGTTTATGATACAGTATTATTACATGAAATCTTTTGTTTTGGGCATACTATTATTATTATTATTATTATTATTATTATTATTATTATTATTATTATTATTATTATTTGCTAAGCTATAACCCTAGTTGGAAAAGTAGAATGCTATAAGGCCAATGGCTCCAACAGGGAAAATAGCCCAGTGAGGAAAAGAAATTAGGAAATTAAATAAGCTACAAGAGAAGTAATTAACAATTAAAATAAAATGTCTTAAGAAGTTTTTGGTTATAAAAGGTGAGGGTTTTACAAAAAAGCATTTAGGTATGACCTCAAAGATTAGCATATTGATCCGTTTACATTTATATCAAGTATTATGTAAACCCACTCCCTTCATGTCAATTCTTTATAATATTTGCACCACATATGTTGGTTGATATGTTCGTATGAGAGACTACTACAAAGAAAAAAGAAAATAATGGGGAGATAAAATTGATAACAGACAATACTATTACACTTCATCGAGGATTTTTCAATAAAAGATAAAACCTAAAATATTACTTAAATGGGACAAAACCCAATATTACAACAACAATAAATGCAGGCGTTTCTAGTCCACTGCAGGACAAAGGCCTTAGACATGTCCTTATTTATGTCTGGGTTTGGTTAGTTTTCACCACCAAGCTGGCCCCTGCAGATTGGTGATGGTGGGAGACTTGTTTGATTGCCCACAGCAAACCAACATAGTATGGGTAGTAGTGGCTAGTACGGCATTGCTGATCATGGCGATACACAAACCATTTCCATACGTTAAGAGGCTTTGGATATTTCCTTATCTATGTATGGGATTTGGCCAGTTTTCATCACCATGCTGGTCAATGCAGATTGGTGATGGTGGGAAACCTCTGTCTGATTGCATACAGCAAACCAAGGTAGTATGGGAGGCCCAAACTAGTACAGCTTTGCTGATCATGGTGATATACAAACCTTTTCACCACGTTAAGGTATCCCTACCCAGAATGGGTCACTATTATTGTTATTAATATTATTATTATTATTATTATTATTATTATTATTATTATTATTATTATTATTACTAGCTTAGCTACAACCCTAGTTGGAAAAGCAGGATGCTATAAGCCCAGAGGCTCCACCAGGGAAAATAGCCCAGTGAAGAAAGGAAAAAAAGGAAATTAAATATTCTAAGAAGAGTAACAACATTAAAATGAATAAACACTATTACATATCATACAAAATTATTAACAAATATATATATGTATATAAATATATATATATATATATATATATATATATATATATATATATATATATATATATATATATACATACATATATATATATATATATATATATATATATATATATATATATATATATATATATATATATATATATATATATATATGTATATATATATATATATATATATATATATATATATATATATATATATATATATATATATATATATATATATATATATATATACCACTAACAAATGTCACATACCACGCTCAAAAAGAAACCTCTAGCCAGCAAAAGTCACATAACCCAAAAAAAATACAAAATTCTTACATAACTCAAGCCCTTCTTCCTCAGAGGGAAAAAATACAGCTTTTTATAGAAATACAAAGAGCAAAACTAAATTAGTGAGACCTAACGTGCTTGGATTAAAAAGGACCTGGTGTTACAAAGGCGAGAAAATGTGGAATGGTGGGAAGGGAGGAATACACTGGCGGCATCAAGAGAGGTCAGAGAAATGTGAGATTCGGGAAATTTAGAGGAGAATTTATTAGGAGGAGTAATATGTATTATCATTTTAGAAAGGATTTGCTCAGTGGATATCTATAATTCATTATTATTATTATCATTAATATTATTATTATTATTATTATTATTATTATTATTATTATTATTATTATTATTATTATTATTATTACTATCATTATCATAGATGATGATGTTGATTATTATTATTATTATTATTATTATTATTATTATTATTATTATTAACTAACCTACAACCCTACTGTAGTTGGAAAAGCGAGATGGTATAAGGCCAAGGGCTCCAACAGGGAAAAATATCCCAGTGAGGAAAGGAAATAATGAAATAAATAAACAATATGAGAAATATTGAACAATTAAAATAAAATATTTTAAAAACAGTAACATCAAAAGAGATATTTCATATATACACTATAAAAAGACATGTCAGCCTGTTCAACATTAAGGCATTTGCTGCAAGTTTGAATTTGTTTCAGAATATGAAATGAAAATATTAAAAATACTAAACATAGATAACTAGACACGTCAAAACTGACGGTTAAATAGTTAGATAGATTCAACCCGTCCCAACCCTTCCCTATATCTTAACTACAACAGAGCAACTTCGGCAATGAATGGGAGATTTTGGTATCCGAGTGTACCTCTCGAGGGTACCCCCATCTCAGCCAGGTCTGACAACTTCCCCTTCAGCCTACACGAGAGACAGGGAGAAGCCGAGTAGTTATACGTCTGGCAATGGCGCTGAGCGTGACCGTAAAGAAACACACACACACACACACACACACACATATATATATATATATATATATATATATATATATATATATATATATATATATATATATATATATATCTATATATATATATTTATATATATATATATATATATATATATATATATATATATATATATATATATATATATATATATATATATATATATATATATATATATATATATATATATAGATACATTTTACACATTTAGACGTGTTTTTCATATTCAAATAAGCCATATATATTTTTGATACATTAATGTCTGGATTCTCTTAACGACCTCGGGATCAGAGCCCCAGGCGAAATTCTTCGTGGCCAAGTGGTTTAGTCACTGTCTATACAACCTTGCCAAACCAGGGTTCGATTCCCGGCCGGTCACAAGCTCTTGTCTTTGTGTGATTTCGCCTGGGGCTCTGATCCCGAGGTCGTTAAGAGAATCCAGACATTAATGTATCAAAAATATATATGGCTTATTTGGATATATATATATATATATATATATATATATATATATATATATATATATATATATACATATATATATATATATATATATATATATATATATATATATATATATATATATATATATAAGATAAATATATATATATATATATATATATATATATATATATATATATATATACATATCTATATGATAAATTATGCACACTGCTCTTTCTTATATAGGGGAGATTCTGTGCTTATAAATGTAAAATAAAAAAAAACATTAAATATCATGATATTGAAATAAGTCGTTTCCCCCCAAATAAAAGTGAAAATTTATTTCATCTAAAAAACTTTCTATGATGTACCACTGAACACGAATACTGATATCCTAATAAATGTGTCAAACATTAAATTTCACGATAATAAAATGATGAGTGAATAAGATTCTTCCCTCTCTATCTTTCCCGACATATTACTTTCTTCCTGTTTAATAAGAGGGAAAATCTAAACTTATTTCTCCATCATCATCTCGTCCAACGACTATTGACGGAAAGGGCCAAGGTTAGATTTTGCCAGTCGTCTCTATCTTGAGCTTTTAATTCAATACTTCTCCCTTTATCATCTCCCACTTCACGCAGCCATGTAGGCCTGGGTCTTTTCACTCTTCTAGCACTTTGTGTAGCCCAGCTGAAAGTTTGGTGAACTAATCTCTTTTGGGGAGTGCGAAGAGCAAGCCCAAACGATCTCCATCTACCCCTCACCATGATCTCATCCACATATGGCACTCGAGTAATCTCTCTTATAGTTTCACTTCTAGTCCTGTCCTGCCATTTAACTCCTAATATTCCTATGAGGACCTTGTTCTCATTCAACTCCCCAAATTCTTCTGAGGGCTTTGGTCTCAAATCTACTAAATCTGTTGTATATTGTTTCACTGTCATCTAATAATTTTTTCTATGATATACTTAAAAAAAAATATTATGACAACAATAAAAATCTTTCCTCTCTATTTTTCCTGACCGCAACGAAGGCGGCTTCCAATTTACTCTTGGTTCGATAGTGGTAAGTGGTTGGCAGAAAACCTTATTCCTCTGCAAAATGGATTGTCACCATTCCGCGCTTTTGATTCTTTTTCTTTATTCACTTTATGATGAATTCAAATTCGTTTCTCCCGAGTTTGTGATTTTCGAGGTACTCATGCGCCAGGGTATCACTACTCCCTCCTCCACCCCCTACCAGAAGGGAGAGAGTGAGTAGTTATATGTCTGGTAAGGCCGCCCAACGTGACTGGGAATATATATATATATATATATATATATATATATTATATATATATATATATATATATATAATATATATTATATATATATATATATATATATGTATATATATATATATAATATATATAATATATATATATATATATATATATATATATATATATATATATATATATATACATTCCCTCAACATTATCACAAAACCTCCCCCTAAAAAAATAAAGAAAAATAAAACGATATCAACAATAACACAAACAAATTAAGATCCCAAGAGGTTCTCTTCTTACCCCTAACCCCCTTTCACTCTCACTAGTAAAATTAATAAAACAGTATCAACAATAACACAAATTAAGATCCTAACAGGTTCTCTCCCTAACACACCCCCCCCCCTACACCCACAAGCAAAATGGCAATAATTGGGTTGTCCCGTACTGCTAATTCTAATCAGACATTAATGAATATTTCAATTCTGGCTAATTGATCCGTTTCCATCAAAGATGACATTAACATTTCATAAATAATTCTCTCTGTGATACGTGATACAATGGAACCAACGGTAGATTGAACTTTGAGCCCGATTCAAGGTCATTAGAATTATCATATAAAGGATTTATTGGGTTTAAATATAGATGTTTGCGGATTTATTGTTAGTGATTGTAGTACATATGTGTGGATTTCTTGTCAGTAAATATAGCAGGTAAGTGTAGATTTATTGTGTCTGTAAATATAGTAGATATGTGTGGATTTATACTATGTAAGTATAGTAGATATGTGTGGATTTATTGTCAGTAAATATAACAGATGTGTGGATTTATCGTGACAGTAAATATAGCAGATATAAGTGGATTTATTGTCAGTAAATATAGTAGATATGTGTGGATTTATTTTCGGTAAATATAGCAGATGTGTGGATTTGTTGTCAGTAAATATAGTGGATATATGTGGATTTATTGTCCGTAAACATAACATATATGCGTGCATTTATTGTGTCAAAATTACAGCAGATATATGTGGATTTATTGTCAGAAATTATAATAGGTATGTGAGGATTTATTGTGTCAAAAATATAGGATATACGCATGGATTTATTGTGTCAAAATATACCAGATATGTGTCGAATTTCAGACAGACAACAAGCACAGAAGGTCGAATTTCCGACATATAAAAAGGACAAAGGTCGAATTTCCGATATATAAAAAAGACAAAGGTCGAATTTCCGAATTAAAACAATTATAAAAGGTCGAATTCCAGACGAAACAAGCACAAAAGGTCGAATTTCAGACACACAACCAGCACAGAAGGTCGAATTTTAGCAATAAAACATGCACAGAAGGTTGAATTTTAGCAATAAAACATGCACAGAAGGTTGAATTTTAGCAATAAAACATGCACAGAAGGTTTAATTTCAGACATACAACCGGCATAGAAGGTCTAATTTCAGACACATGCACAGAAGGTCAAATTTCAGGCATAAAACATGCACAGAAGGTCTAATTTTAGACATAAAACCAGCACAGAAGGTCTAATTTAGGACACAGGCACAGAAGAATGAATTTCAGACAAATAACAAGCACAAAAAATTGAATTTCATACATAAAACGTCGAATTTTAGGTATAAAACAGGCAAACATTTCCAGTTTCAGACATGCAGCAAGCTAAAAAAATCGAATTTCAGACATCAAAGTCACAAAAGGTCGAATTTCAGACATAAAACAGGCTAGAGGAAATCTAATTTCAGAAATAAAACAAGGACAGAATGTCGAATTTCAGAAATAAAACAGGCAAGAAAAGTTCAATTTCAGACATAAAACAAGGACACAAGGTCGAATTTCAGACATAAAACAGGCCAGAAAAGTATAATATCAGACATAAAACAAGGACAGAAGGTTGAATTTCAGATATTAAAAAGACACAAAATGTCGAAATTCAGACATAAAACAAGCTAAAAAATAAATCGAATTTCAGACATAAAATGTCAAATTTCACACGAAATCAGGCACAAATGTCCAATTTAAGACATATAACAGGCCAGAAAAAAAGTCTATTTTCAGACATAAAACAAGGACAGAAGGTTGAACTTCAGACATAAAACAGGCTAGAAAAAATCTAATTTCAGACATAAAACAAGGACAGAAGGTCCAATTTCTGGCATAAAACAGGCTAGAAAAAATCTAGTTTCAGACAAAACAAGGGCAGAAAGTCGAATTTCAGACATATAACCGGCCATAAAAAGTCTAATTTCAGACATAAAACAAAAAACAGCAGGTTGAATTTCAGACAGAATATAAAAAAAAATCCAAAGGTCGAATTTCAGACATAAAACAAGCCAGAAAAGTCGAATTTCAGACATAAAACAAGGACAGAAGGTCGAATTCCAGACATAAGACACCAGCTCATGGGAGGTAAGTGATGGGGAGCTAAATCTTCAAGTTGGAGAAGAAGCTGCATGAGAAAGCCGAGGTCTCCTCCGTCAGAGGTGAAGAATCAAAAGACAATTTTATCCAGAT
>NC_090727.1:72338146-72370646 GCF_036898095.1 Palaemon carinicauda | reverse complement strand
ATACAGAACACAGTAAGACTAAACATAACACGGTGCGTCGCCACACTTATACTTGAATACTTTGACAAAACGGATTTTGAGCGAAGCGAAAAATCTATTTTTGGGTGAAAGAGCCATGTCGTCCTGATGGAAGTTCCTTCATTAGTAGCTTCCTAAGTATATGTGACTACAGTGATATATCCCAGAGAATTTACCGAAGGTATCCAGAATTCTAACTCCTGGAGCGAGTATCCTTTAAATTTCTTCAAGGGATATCGCATAAGGACGTAACTTGACACATCTCATAGCTATTTACACCCCAAATAGCCTTTCACTTCGAGAGGAAAAAGTGGCAAGAAAATAAGAGAGTCGTTCAAGAGGTAAAACTGTTCGTCTCTCCTAAAGTACTGTCAATAGTTCGGCCATCCGCCGCATCACGGCGCCACCAAACCATTCTCCGTAGCTTTGTAAGTTTTACAGATACAGTACCAAAAGGGAGGGATTAACATCCTTTTACTAAAGGAGGGTGGGTCCATCAGGACGACATGGCTCTTTCACCCAAAAATAGATTTTTCGCTTCGCTCAAAATACGTTTTTTGGGCTTAGGCCATGTCGTGCTGATGGAAGTTTACCAGAGCAATAATGTATCCGTGGATTTAATAGTGCCGTTATCTCGAATTGACTATTTCCTAACCGGTCGCCACGACCAAAGACACTTGATGTTACCGTAATACATCAATTAACTGAGCATACCATATGCCAGCCCTTCCTGTCCCCTACAGGGAAGAGTCTTTATAGACTCTAGGAAAATCCGAGATTGTGAGTTCAAAGAACAAGCAAGCAAGCAGAAAGTATATCGTGTCGTATATACGTAAAACGTAGTTTGTACTAGAGTTCTGAATAGAGTACTGTACCTCCCAGGTCTGGATCAGACAGACGAGTTTTTATTCACGTAGGAAACGTAATACAGTAGACAAACATAGCACAACCAAACTTACCTGATTGCATGGTAAGGGAAACTCTGTCCCACATAGTCCATAAGAGGATAAAAAATACTCTGAATATAATGTATAATCTTAAGGCGAGAGAGACGCAAAGATTCCTTCTATAGTTTATTTACAAGAAACACAGAAGTCATGATTAAGCAAAATGTTTATGCTAAACATAGACATAACAAGCATAACAGTAATAACAAGGTACAAAGGTTTATCTGAAAGAGAAAACAATGCCACTCCGTGAAATTAGGAAATTTTAATATATATGTTATTACTAAAAGACATTAAGCATAAATATGCTGGCACACATGTCAAAGAATTATGCTTTTAAGTTCACTTAACTATGGAAGAGAGTTTATAATGTTTTATGTCAACACTAAAAATCATCATGATGTACCTAAGTCTATCATGCACACCCTTCACTAACAGTCCCAATTAGTGCACTGTCCTTCGCAGTAATCAAACTACAGGCTTTATTACACTGCCTGCAGCCACCACATGAAATTTGATTTCTTGCAATTGCTTCGCATAGTGCTTAAAAAAGACTCTGGAAGACTTCCAACCAGTATAAGCACGTAGGTTATCAAATGACATAGTTTGAAAGAAGTTAAGAGACGAGGCAACCTTCCTCGGATCATGATCTGCGGGTGTACTGTCAGGATCCGCTCTGCGAATAAAGTAAGTGATTTTCGCCCTTATTTGTTTCAAGGATAACGTTGAACCGGAAGTTTCTCCCCTAAAAAGCTGGCCTCCCCCAAAGTCTAAAGTTCTATGAAGATAGACCTTTAGGCATTCCACTGGACAGAGGGATGCTTCTTCCTTCAGAGGGCAGATTCTCCAGGGACCCCATCTTTTAGTGGGTAGCTCATTCTTGGCGAGAAAAGTTGGATCCGGAAAGAGATTTAGTTCTCCGTTCGGTGTAAACTGAATGTGACCCTCATCCCTCGAGAGGGCCACTATTTCACTGACTCTGGCTCCTGAGGCTAGTGCAAATAGAAAATTCACTTTCTGAGTCAAGTCTTTTAGCGAGCAATCTTCATTGTTCAAGGTAGAGGCCAGATGAAGAACCTTATCCAAAGACCATGAAATAGGCTTTGGAGGAGCTGCAGGCCGAAGTTTTGCGCAGCCTTTCGGAATCTTGTTGAAGATTTCGCTTGAAAAATCCACTTGGAAGGCATATAGAATCGGTCTAGCTAAGGCAGATTTACACGTAGTGATCGTATTAGCCGCTAGTCCTTGTCCGTGAAGATGGATGAAAAAGGACAGGCAGAAATCCGTAGAAATCTCTTGAGGTTTCTTCGCCTTAACAAAGGCCACCCATTTCTTCCAGGAAGATTCGTATTGTCTTCTTGTTGACTTTGACTTATATTCTTCTAAGAAATTAATGCTGTCTTCGGAAATCCCAAACCTCTTCTTGACCGCTAAGGCGAGAAAATCATGAGATGAAGGTTCTGGGTTTTCTCTGATGAAGCATAGACAGTCGATTTCTGTACTAGCTGAGTCAGAACTGGTTCCGGCAACGGGATCAGCTTCAGGCTTAGGTCTGTTATCAATGGAAACCAGACACTGCCTGGCCACTTGTGGGCCACTATCGCTGCCCTCCCGCGAAAGGATCTCAATCTGTCGAGAGCTTTCAACAAAAGGTTGGTTGGTGGGAACAGGTAAATCCTGGACCATCTGTTCCAATCTAGAGACATCGCGTCCGTCGCTTCCGCTAGAGGATCCTCGTACGGGGCTATGTACCGGGCTAACTTCTTGTTGTCGCTCGTTGCGAAGAGATCTACTTGCAATCCTGGGACTTTGCTCAATATGAAGGAGAATGATCCTGCGTCTCGGGACCATTCGGACTCTATCGGGTCGAACCTGGATAGAGCGTCCGCCGTCACATTGCGGAATCCTTGAAGGTGGACTGCTAATAAGTGCCATCTCATCTTCTTGGACAGATGAAGAATGGCTATTATCACCTGATTCAACTGAGGAGATCTTGAACCTTGACGATTTATGCATCTCATCACTACTTCGCTGTCTAGGACCAGGCGAATGTGATTGATCGGCGAAGTTTCAGTTTCTTCAGAGAAAGAAACACTGCCATGGCTTCCAGATAGTTGATGTGGAAGGTCTTGAACAGGGGAGACCACGTTCCTTGCACTTTCCGAAGATGAGAATGACCCCCCCATCCTTCCTTCGAAGCATCCGTGTGGACGGTGACTGTAGGAGGAGGTGGTTGCAAGGATACTTTTCTTCTTAAGTTCTTTGTCTCCGACCATGGCTCGAGAATCGATCGCAGACGATTTGGTAACGGTCTTAGTAGATCTCTTCGATCGTTTTAAGCGTATTTTCTCCAGATCCCTGAGGCACTTTTTAATTGTGCTCTCAAAAGTGGGTCTGTCAAAGAGGCAAACTGGAGAGACCCCAACACTCTCTCCTGTTGTCTTCTTGAAATCTTTCGTGACCGAAGCAGATTTTTGACGGCCCCTGCAATCTCCTTTCTCTTTGCCTTTGGCAAGGAGAGGCAATGTGACTGTAAGTCCCAGTGGATTCCCAACCACTGGAACTTTTGAGCTGGAGACAGCTGAGACTTTTTCAAGTTGATCTTGAACCCAAGGTACTCTAGGAATTGGATCACTTTTCTGGAGGCTTGCAAGCATTCTTCTTTGGATGCTGCCCACACCAGCCAGTCGTCTAGGTAGGCCATCACCTGAACCCCTTTTAGGCGAAGTTGTCGAACAACTGCATTTGCAAGCTTTGTGAATATTCTTGGGGCAATATTCAAACTGAAAGGCATGGCTCTGAAAACGAATTTTCTTTTCTGGAGCTTGAATCCCAGGTAGGGGGAAACTTGGCGGTTGATTGGCACATGCCAGTATGCGTCCGTCATGTCTATTGAGATTGTGAATGCCCTTTTGGGCAGAAGGGTCCTTATGTGATGAAGCATCAGCATTCTGAACTTGTAGTTCACAATGATCCTGTTGAGTGGTGATAAGTCCAGAATGACTCTGAGCTTTTCCGAATCCTTCTTCGGAACACAGAATAGCCTTCCTTGGAATTTGATGGACTTTGCTTTCTTTATTACCCTCTTGTTCAATAGTTCCTGAACGTATTCTTCCAGAACTGGGGTTGAAGGCTGGAAGAATTGAGGAAAGCTTGGTAAAGATGAGGTCCAACCCCATCCCAGTCCTATCTTGATCAGGCTGTGGGCCCAAGGATCGAAGGTCCACCGATCCTGAAAATGTAGCAGTCTCCCTCCTACCGGCGGCATCTCACTTTGAGAGCTGGGTGGAAGACTTTCCACTTTGGCCACGACCACCTTTGTTGCCTCTTCCTCTGAAGGGGCGTCTAGAGGAGCCTCGAAAGGATCCCCTAAACTTTGGCTTAGAAGAAGCCGACTGCCTTTCATAAGCTGGGGTGAAAACTGGAGACTGAGTCGCCAGTGTCTGGGGCACCAGTTGAAAGGTGGTGGTAGGCTGTGCCACCGTCTGGGGCACCGTGGCCATGGGAAGCTGTTGCTGTCTTGGCTGAGAGGACATGCGAGGCTGCTTCGACTTGTTCTTCGGCTGGGGACCCCTATCAGCGGAAGTCTTTCTCTTGGAGGACAAGCCCCATTTAGAGAGGAGATTCCTATTCTCCGAAGCAGCCTTGTCGACGACCTCCTTCACCACATTACTAGGAAAGAGGTCTTTTCCCCAGATATTAGAAGCTATCAGCTTCCTCGGTTCGTGTTTCACAGAGGCAGAAGCAAACACGAACTCCCGACAAGCCGTCCTGGCTCTGATAAAGTTGTATAGGTCTTTTGTAACCATAGCCAAGTGCGCCTTGGCGAAGACCATATACATATCTGGAGAATCCGGGATGCTAGCCATCGTTTCTAGCCCCGTTTGTAAAGACATGGACGCTGCCAAGAGCTCCTTTGTCTCATGTTCTCTCTTCAAGAGAAACTCTGACAGCTTTGAAAGGTCCTTGTTGAACTGACATCCAGTGATATCGGCCTCCAGCTTCCCGACTGAGAAGGTAACGTGAATGTCCTTCCAGTCCTTATCATCTGAAGGAAAAGCGAGGGAGAAAGGCTTGCTTTCTTCCAGTGTGGGGCAGGGCTTTCCTGCCCTCACAGCCTTCAGAGCTGCTTTAAACCCTTTATCCATAAAGGGGAAAGCACGTTGAGGGTCGGCAATAAACGATGGATGTTTCTTGCTTAATGCCGGCCCCTTTGAGCAGGTGAATGCCCTCTCCTTTAGCTTTGTGGAAAACAAAGCCTGTGCTTTAGCGAGCTCAAGGACAATTACTTCCTTGGGCTCCGTCTCTTTTTTGGATGCCGGTTCAGTTTTGAGCCGGACTTAGCAATCCGGGTAGGATGCCCTGCTGGGGCAGAACTCTACCTCCTCCACTGGGACGGTACCCAGTTTCTCCGAAAGGAAAATCTTGCCTGCTGACATAGGCATGTGCTCCGCGTACCTCCACGGGTTAACATCGGAGAACACAGGGAGGTCCTTCACATTTAGTTTCTTCGGGGCTAAGCGCGAGGAAACAAATTGCTCGATCTCTGATCAGAAAGTAGTCTCTTTCTCTGACGACTTCTTCTGCAAGTCGTACACCATCGACATCAGAGATTGCAAGGTGGTCGTAAGTGCCTCCAGATGAGGCGGTTGCGAAGAGGTTGATGGAGCTGGTTCCACCACAGCCGCTGAAGAAACCGATACCGCTTCAGCATTCTCAACCTCGTTAGAAGGAGGAACAACTGCCTCCTGTTCTAACTCTTCTACGAGGAGATTCTTCTCAGTCTCCTCGGAAACGACAGACATATTGTCGTCCAGGTGGACGCTCTCCAAAGTATCCGCCACGTCAGGGTCTCCAGGTTTCTGAACCGGGAGTTGCACCAAGGGGATCGCAGGTTTAGTCTGGGGAATGACAGCCTCGTCACGAGCTCCGGGGAAGAGACAGTCCCTCATCCTAGCATTAGGAAGGTATGGGCTCGAGGTATTCTTTTGAAAACCTCTAACCCATTTCCACAGCGTAATCCTAGCTGCATCCCTAGACTCCGCAGACTTTTGATCATCAAAAGCCTCCTTAACCAACTTGTCACACACAGTACAAGCCTCTGGGACCCAGTACTTGAGGGCCCCTTTGGTGACAGAACAGCGGGCGTGAGACCTCCACACGCCATGTCCGTAGAAGTCCTTGCTGCGGACCCTACAAAAGTTGTTCCCGCACTCGGGATGCTCCTCCTGTAAAGAAAAGAAAAGCAAATGAGTTTTCTGTGAAATTCCCAAATTTCAACATAATACATTTATTATATTAAGCTTGGATAGGGTAAGCTATAATAGGAAAGACACCCACATGTGTTTCCCATCCAGCCATTTGCCATGACCCCTTCCTTTATTGAACCATGAAATTCACAAGGAATTAAATAACAGAGGGAATATCCAAGATATATAGTGTCTACTTGACACAACCTCTTATAATGTTCAAAACAGTGGATAATTTTAATGGATATAACCATTAAAATAAGAGAGAATCATCTCTCTATGATGGTCTCACAAATGGCTACACAAGAACCACTTGTAGGTTGGAAATATTTTATCGTATTTTTCTGGACAACAGCAGTTGCCGGCGGCAGTATGCCGCCGACACTGCCGGCCCTGCCGGCCCCGCCGACATTGCCGGCCCTGCCGACACTGCCGGCCTCGCCGACGCTGCCGGCCTCGCCGACACTGCCGGCCCCGCCGACACTGCCGGCCCCACCGACGTCGTCGGTATATAGGGCCAGTCGGTAAATGCCGGCAGGCAGGCGTCTGCCGAGCCTGCCAGCAACTACCGTAAATAAAAATATAGTGTCGACCTGCCGACATTGTCGGCATGAAGGGCTAGTTAGCATATGCCAGCAGGCCGGCATCTGCCGGGCTTGCTAGCCACTGC
Organism: Palaemon carinicauda; assembly: GCF_036898095.1. Classification (NCBI taxonomy): domain Eukaryota; kingdom Metazoa; phylum Arthropoda; class Malacostraca; order Decapoda; family Palaemonidae; genus Palaemon; species Palaemon carinicauda. Next base: position 72,363,762 of record NC_090727.1, on the reverse strand, counting down.
TGGCTACACTATGGGTGGAAGGCATTAGCCAGTTGCCGACAAGCTACTCAGTTGCCGGCAGGCAGGCCTACCCACTCACCAACGGCATCGAACAACGATGTCCGAGGTAAGAGAAACAGCGAACTGTTAGCCTAGCCAACCCAAATTGTCGGCAGAATAACTGCCGACTACAGCCCATGATAGAAAGAAAGAGAGAAAGATAAGGATAGAAGACGGCAAAGAATCAGCTATGCCGTCTACATCCTGAAAGAGTGTGCCAGTGGAAGAGGGAAATCAATTCGGGTTTCCACTCAACCATATCCCATCTTAAGGGATATGGAAGGCAGTCCAAGGAAGGACTCTAAGGAACACTCAAAGATATGAGGTTATCTGTCAGTAACCTAACCAGGCACTGACAGAAAAACTCATGCCAGGTCTACAGACGTCCAGAGGAGCCTATGTAGAACCACGGCCATATGGGTGTTGGATCATTCAACACGAAAGAGATAGCGAGAAGGGGTGAAAAGTCCAAAGTTAATGCAATACCCAAGGTATTACTTAACTTGAAGGATTCTGTCCTCGTAAAAGCCTCAACTAGGGGAAGTCAATTCCCCAGGTTGGGTTAGGCAATGAGAGAACGTCCGAAAACGAACTCAAGAGAACAGAATCTCGTACCAGGAGTCTAAACCGGGAAGAAACCTATCCTCCCATTAAAAACCCCTGATACAGGACTGTCTGCTAGAGTCTAGCAGCTAGACCATAAAGAGGAAATTGTGCAACAATAACCTCTACAAGATCTAGGGAGGCAAGCCTCCTGAACAGCAACTAGCCCTACTGGAATACCGACAAGCTACTCAGTTGCGGGTATAAATCCAGGTAGCTAGATGCCAACACAGACTTACTCTGATGTCCCGTCCCCAACTCCAAACTCAATGCTGACAAGCTACTCAGTTGCCAGCTCAGAGAAAAGGAGAGGGAAACGAAATGCCCCAGAAAATTTACCCAACCATAGGTTACAATAAATTAACAGAGGATAGCCTAGGCTAATCAGAGGGAAAGGGAATTACTCTTATAACTCATAGAGATAGTATTGACTTAAAGGGGCAATGATATCTATCTTACCCCTAAAGACAATACAAGAGTAATGGGGACATATAAAGTATACTAAAGCACTAAAGCTATTAAGCTAGAGAGCTTAGAGAAACGTTCTACTTAACTCTGGTATACTATAAAGGAAGAGGAAAAGAAAATAGTAATATCTTAAATGTATAAAATGTTGCCTGGGCTTCAATACAACTTTACCAGGAAGGTTATATCATGCATGAGGTGTGAAAGTGCCTAGGCTAGAAGCCTAACACTCGTGAGGCTCGAAATTATCGCCAAATTCACGACAACAATGACATAATATAAAAATCCCTAGCTAAAATACTAAATAGCTAAAGTTATTAAAGCAAGGATGCCGGGAATATTGTTCTTGCTACCTAAATGAACAAAAGAACAATCGCGTCATGACGCCATCCGGCTGGCAGTAGCTCTTGTTACGTTAATTACGATATCAATCGAAAAGCAAAACTGGCAAGAGCTTACATTTACACAGTTCAAAGATATTACTTAACTTTCCAGAAGCTGATGAAGCTGGGGGAATCCATAATTCAAGCAGAAAAGCTTCGAAAATAGCGAGATAACACAGGGAAAAACTGGTCAGCAAAGCTACGAACGAAAGAATGGTTTGGTGGCGCCGTGATGCAGCGGATGGCCGAACTATTGACAGTACTTTAGGAGAGTCGAACAGTTTTACCTCTTGAACGACTCTCTTATTTTCTTGCCACTTTTTCCTCTCGAAGTGAAAGGATATTTGGGGTGTAAATAGCTATGAGATGTGTCAAGTTACGTCCTTACGCGATATCCCTTGAAGAAATTTAAGGGATACTCGCTCCAGGAGTTAGAATTCTGGATACCTTCGGTAAATTCTCTGGGATATATCACTGTAGTCACATATACTTAGGAAGCTACTAATGAAGGAACTTCCATCAGCACGACATGGCCTAAGCCCAAAAAAAGGCATTGTTGTTCTTATTTAACAACACTCGCTGATAATGCAGTGTATATTACTTTAATATATGTACAGTACTATCACTACAGTACAGCTTAATTAGCTGAGCTCATAAGTGATTGCTTTTTCGCCAGGTAAACTCGCACAATTCCAACTCACCGTACACCTAGCCTATGCAGAATCTACATTACTACTGTAAAGTACGGTATTTTGTATACAGTACTGTACAGTAGTTAATATAACAATAATACTAATACACGGTGAATACACTAACACAATAAATATTAAAAGAAACGTATCAGTACAATACCATTACCCATTTATGTACGAAGTTCTACACAGTAAGTCTGAACCATGATGCAACTCTTGAGCTGTCGACTGTTTGGCATGTGGGGTAGTGTGATGTATGTATCACACATTACACTAAAACCACTATAAACAAACTGAACATGTACAGGTTTTTTTTTTACATCACAATGTGATTCTGCACAAAGAGTACTGTAGCGGGGAAATGCACATGGAATGAGAGACGATGCATTTATGAGACTGAGTCAGTCAAGAAGGAAAAAGTACGAAGTATGCCGGGTGCAAAGGAGCGCAGTCAGTTTGAAATCGTCGGGCAGTGAGAGTACTGTAGAGTAAGAGCCAAATGATGATAGATGATTAGCCATAAGTTATGTGAAAATAAAAAAGGAGCTGATTTTGTGCGTAAACTGTTCATCTTCAATAAAAGTTACATACAAGAAAGTGCTTCAGTCAGAAGAGTATTGGTAGGATAAGAATGTATATTTCAAAATACAGTGGAACCTCTACATACGAATTTAATCCGTTCCAGAACCAACTTCGGATGTAGAAAATATTCGGATGTAGAAACGAATTTTCCCATAGGAATACATTGAAATAGGATTAATCCATGGTTGAGCCCAAAAACCTATGATAACTTTTTAATAAACTACTACACATAATTTTCCCATGAGAATAATGAACACTAAATTAGATAATAGACATGTAAATAAGAAGAATAGACATGTAAATAAGAAGAATTAGCAAAAAATGATAAATAAGAAACGAGTTTTTAGCGTCACTTTACCTTAGAAACTCCAGCGCAGGTGTTGTTAGTCTTGCTACGCAGAGAGGAGACGGACGGGCGGCGAGGAGGTAGAGAGGTTAACTACGATAAACGTACACTACCATAACTTATTCTAACTTACACTAAGTGAACTTTAACATAACTTAGCTTATATTTTCTTTATTTTCATATTTTATATTTTTTTTACATTTTCTTTTTTTCTTTTTGATGATTACGTAATTCTAATCACTTTCACTCTCTACACTTAACATTGACTGAATTTCTTTCGCTTCACTATTTTCTGTTTTCTTTGTTTCACTTTCTTCCGCTTCACTCTTTGCCGTTTTCTTCGAATCACTTACATCCTCTTCATCACGAGTTCGCTTCGCAGTTTTTTTAAAGAAATTATCGATAGATAATTGCTTGGTACGGCTTTTCAGAATGTTTCAAAAGTGAGTTAGGCAAACATCATCGAATTGAGAAACTACACGACAAACCTGCAATTTCTTTGGATGGTATTTGTCGATGAAGTCGACCACGTCTTGATATTTTCCTAACACCTCTTTTATATGCGCCGAACCTAACACATGTTCTACCTCCTCGCTCCCTTCCTCGTCATCACTCATGTGCTCCGACATAGCATGGAGTTCCTTGAGCTCATCCGTGGTAAGTTCGTCGTGATGTTCGGCGACGAGTTCCGTAACGTCATCTGCGTCGACCTCCAGACCCATTGACTTGCCAAGAGAGACGATTTCCTCTACGGCTTCCGCTGCACCCACCACGGGATCAGGTTCGGGGTCAAAACCCTCGAAATCTCGGGGAGAAACTGCATCAGGCCACAGCTTCTTCCAGGCAGAATTGAGGGTCCGTCGAGTTAATCCCACCCAAGCCTGATCTATGATCTTCAAGCAGTGCAGTATGTTGAAGTGGCCCCTCCAAAATTCACGCAAAGTTAAGTTGGTGCTTTGTGTGACATTAAAGCACTGCTTAAATAAGTGCTTGGTGTACAGCTTCTTAAAATTAGAGATGACTTGCTGGTCCATGGGCTGGAGGGTAGAGGTGGTATTCGGTGTAAGATACAGCACCTTTATGAACTTGAATTCATCGAAGATGTCATCTTCAAGTCCGGGGGGGGGGTGACCGGGTGCATTGTCAAGGCATAGCAGGCACTTTAAAGTCAATTTCTGTTCATGAAGATACTTCTTCACAGAAGGGCCGAAAACTTGGTTAACCCATTGCACAAAGAATTGCCTGGTGACCCAGACCTTCGAGTTGGATCGCCAGAAAACATGAAGCTGATCCTTATCGACGTTGTGTGCTTTAAAGGCCCTAGGATTCTCTGAATGGTAAACCAGTTAGGGCTTGACTTTAAAGTCCCCGCTAGTGTTGGCACATAGGGCAAGAGTCAACCGATCCTTCATTGGCTTATGCCCAGGCAATTTCTTCTCTTCGGCAGTGATGTAGGTTCGACTCGGCATCTTCTTCCAAAACAGCCCGGTTTCATCACAATTAAACACCTGCTGCTCTACGTAGCCTTCTTCCTGCACGATCTTTTCGAAGTTCTTGACAAAGTCAGCTGCAGCCTTTGTGTCCGCACTAGCAGCCTCTCCGTGGTGAACAACTAAATGAATCCTGGACCGTTTCTTAAATTTCTCGAACCAGCCACGAGATGCCTTGAAATCATCTGAGGAAGGCTCGGTTGAACTCTCCCCAGCATCACCCCCAGAGCTCTCCTCCTTCAAGTCCGCAAAGATGGCGTGCGCCTTCTCGCAGATGACGGTCTCGGTGATGGTGTCGCCAACGATCTCTCTATCCTTAATCCACACTAGTAGAAATCGTTCCATCTCTTCTATGATAGGGGTACGGCGTTTAGAAATTATGGTGATCCCCTTAGAAGGTTTCACTGCTTTAATAGCTTCCTTCTATTTAAGGATTGTCGAGATCGTCGACATATTACGGCCATACTGTTTAGCAAGTCCACTCACGCGGATGCCACGCTCATGTTTTTCAATAATTTTGTGCTTAATTTCTAAAGAAAGCATTTCCTTCTTCCTTTTCTCACCACTACCACAACCACTGGCAAAACTGAGCCTTTTAGGACCCATACTTTACGTAAATTACCGTTAAAGGATGTACTTAAAAAATCACGATTAAAACAGAGTTAATAGCAGAACGCACAGTGCACAACCGCAAGAAGCCGACGAGAACAGAGGACTGACCCAAGCCCCGCTAATTGAGCGTCCCTCCGAGGTCGATATGCTGCCTTCTATCGGCGGAAATAAAAATCACTTCAGGCGCTATGAGCACTGACTACGCGTACGAGTATTGTTTACTTCGGGTGTCGAAAAAAACATTCGGGTGTAGAGTTGGAACGTGTTCGAATTGTACTTCGCGTGTCGAAAAATTTGGATACAACCGGTACGACGAAAATTGCTTACTTCGTGTGTCAAAATAAAATTCGGGTGTAGTGTCAAAAATTTGCTCGAATTTTACTTCGGATGTTAGAAAATTCGGATGTAGATACGTTCGGATGTAGAGGTTCCACTGTATGTGGAAACAATGTTAGGGTATATATACTGTTATGGTCAGGTTAGGTCAGTATGCATCCTTGTATTTCCCTTTTTTCTCTTTTTTTCCAACCCAAATGAAGTTCCCCACCAAATTATTGAGTACAGAAAGTTCTCAACTTACAAACTTAATTAGTTCCAAGAAGCTCTTAGTAGGTCAAATTGTTTGTCAGTTGAATTTTGCTGAATTTGGCCTAGGGTAGCCCTAACCTAAATCCCATGCCTATGATTTCCACCTACAAAAGTCAACAAACAGTTGGGTTTCATATGAAATAAATAACAGGTTATTCCAAATGTCATTTTGCTTACTGTATTAAAGTATATAACATTGTTTTATTACAGTATTTCTTTATCTTATATTTGTTATTTTCACTGGATTTATGTTTATATCCCCAAATGTTTGTGAGTCAAATGTTTGTAAGTTAAGGACCTTTTGTTATATATTTACACTTACACCACTCACATATACATATATATATATAAGTATAGTAATCTGATCCTCCCTCCCCTTCTCACAGAAACACTTTCTTGCACGCAACTTTATTGCAAATAAAAAAGTTTTTTTGAATAAAATAATTATCTTTATCTTTCCAAATTTTCTTATCATACCAACTTAACTGCCACTTCAATCACCATCCAAATGACCAATCAGCACCTTCATGATCTTCTTTAGCCAATCACATACTTTCACTATGGCACCAACTCCGTCATCTTCATTTTCATTCAGTTATTTCCTAATCTTGTTACAGTTGGATGTTCCTGTGTCCCTGCTGTAATCATTCCTATTATAGGGTCATTTCTATTTGTTTTGAACATGAAAAAGCTACTGGTAAGTAATTGTCTAGTCATATATTCTATTAAGTGATAGAACTGTGGTAGTTACTGTAAATTATAGAAAAAACATTATGTGCCACAGGTGCCACAAGAAATGTTGTAATTCAAAAGACGAAGAAAGGAAGCCATTGTTCCTATTGTTTCTGAGAACCGACACTTTTCTTATTCCTTATTAGAAATGACAAATTTTGAGCAATGGGAAATAAAATCTTTTAGGAATCCCTTCTTCTACAAGTAGGACCATCAGATAGTATTATATATCCTCAGATTCACACCTCAATATGAAAAAAAATACTAAGTTAAGGTAAGGACATGAGCTCCTTGGGGGTCAAGGGGGGTATAGGTCATAGCATCGTAAGATAGGTTAGGTGGGAAGGCTTAATTTAGGTCAGCTTATAACGGTAATAAAAAATTCGAAAAAAAAAACATTTTAAGGTGAAAACTGGTCGTTTGTAACTTAGGCCCGCAGATAAGAAAGCAATCAGACTAGAAAAGCGTTGAGAGGCTATGAATATGTGTAGGCCTATCATTGTAGCCTCTATGCAGCTAGCATTTGTATAAATATTTAAACATTATGGGTGGTGTGTAGGTGATTGGGTCACAGTTTTTTTTTGTCCACCGAACTACTCGCCAACTCGGCTAACAAACCCAGCGCAATGGGTACTGCTTGCCAGAACAGACGAGCAATAAAATAATGTTTAATTGCGAGCCACAGTGGAGCGAAGACCAATAACTAAATCATTAGCGTTAGTTCATTAACCAACATACTTGTAGATACAATAAAATATGGGTGACGACAGTCACGAATAGGTAGGTTTCTAGTTTTCTATATGAACAGCCAGCCTGGGGACCCAACAATCTACACACGTACCCACATTATTGACTAAAATTATAGTTACGGACGGAACAACATTGCGAGCAGAATAAATTGTTTTACCTGTAATGAATAATCTTCGTTCACTGAATTTGACCTTTATTTTAGCAGTAAATAAACCATAAACCCGATAGACCATCTAAAAACGGGAATATTTTTAGAAATCTAATGGTTCTTGCTACGCCATGCGAACGCTTCGCTTGCGGAAAAAGAAAATATCAAGCTTCTATATACTGGCAAGAAGTGCATGCTGAGCTCCGAACGTTATTCTCATTGATTATTATTTCTTACATAATTAAGTTTTTATATGCAGTTTCCTTTTCAAAGGAAATGGGCATTATTCTAAAGGAAACACCTGTCTTTTAATAGAAACTCTTTACCCGTCCGTAACTATAGTAAAACCATCGTTGTTAGCCTTAGAGGAGCTCCAATACCCATTTCAAATTGAAATAGGCCTAGGGATGAGAAAAACTCGAAAAGCAAACACAAAATATAACAATTAAATTTTCAAATTCTAATTCAATCTTGCTCTAAACTAAAAGGGGTCTTTTCGGTTTGAGTGCCTATCAAATTTTAATGTTTTTTTATTCCAATGTATGTATTTTGATGTGGAAAGCCCAAAAAGGATAATCATTTTGTGGAGAAATTATTTATTGATGGATGTGATAGGTAGTGGCTGTAAGGGGGGGGGGTGTCGCAGGGGCTAGGCCTAGGTAGGGGTACAGGGCCCTAGGTTAGGTGGTTGTATTAGGTTCGGTAGTGTCCCAAAAATCACTGTGGCCTTAAGGGGGGGTCGCAGGGGGGGCGGAGCCCCCCCCCCCCCGGTAGGCCTAGGTAGGGATACAGGGCCCATATGCTAGGTTAGGTGGGTTTTCTTAGGTTCAGTAGTGCCCTGAAAATCAAGAAATCGCACAGAGAAATCGCAGCATTTCAGTAAGATATTGATTGATATAAGCCAATTTAAGTGTTAATAAATAATTTCTCCACAAAATGGTTATCATTTTAGGGTTTTCCACATCAAAATACATACTTTGGAATAAAAAAAACATTTAAATTTGATAGGCACTCAAACCGAAAAGATCCACTAAAAGTTCTAAGGGGTCTATAGGCCTAGCATTTGTAACTTCACACTAGTTTAGGCCTGATAAATTATTTTGATTTTACCAAACAACAAAATACAGAAACAAAACTTATACAAATGTCTTTTGAATAATACAAAAACGAATAACAGGATATGAGAAATAACCAGAATATGTCTACTTACAAAATAGATTTGGCTCAAAAGATTCTAATTTCTTTATAATAATCATCTTCCAGTGTCACTTTAAATAGTTTTATAATTATATCCCGCGGTCACCGGACACTAGTCACTCATTTACATAAGACATTTAAATGTAAACAAACATGTTTGTTTACCTCTTCCTCTTCTTCTCTATAAAGTATAGAAAACATTAAACAATAAAATGATTTATGACAATTTATGGTATTAGAAAACGATACTCGAACTATTTAATTATTTTCCAAAAATGCAATATAAATTAATATTTTTAAAATAGATCATCAATGTGCAATGCTCAGGTAATTTTGGTAAACGTTAAGGTATTTTGAGTAATCTTTACAAAGGAGGATTTTTGTTTTTTAGCAAGTTTAATACATATTTTCATATATTTATGTACAGTCATTGTAATACTCGTACATTCTAATTATTTTACCAAAAATGTAACATAAATTACTATATTTGAAATAAATCATCAATTAAAACTAAACGGATTTTGAGCAAAGCGAAAAATCTATTTTTGGGTGAGATAGCCATGTCGTCCTGATGGAAGGTTTCTTCAGTAGCTTCCTAGGGTATATTTAACTACAGTGGATATTCCCAGAGAATTATCACAGAATTCTAACTTCTGGTGCGAGTACCCTAAAGGTTTCCCTCTAGGATATCGTATATCAACAGAACACGCCACATAGCTATCTGCACCCCATATAGAGTTAACACTTCGATATGGAAAGGTGGCTGAGTAACTGAGGAACCGTTCCAAAGTTACTCTCATCCATGGCTACTTTTGGTACTCGAGACGTAAACAAACGGGCGCCATTGCTAAATGACGTCACGTCCGTCCTCATCCTGAGCTCAGCTCCTACCAATCTCCGCGATACAGTAGGTCAGGGAGGGGCCTGAAAAGCTGAACTAGAATAGACGGGAGGGTCCATCAGGACGACATGGCTATCTCACCCAAAAATAGATTTTTCGCTTCTCTCAAAATCCGTTTTTTGGGCTCAAGCCATGTCGTCCTGATGGAAGTGTACCAGAGAATTAATGTATAGTGGATTTTTTCCCCTTTAATCCAAGTGCCAAGGGCTTCAAACAGTATTATAGTACATGTCCTTACCAGAAATTCTATGATGAACTGGTTTCCTGCCCCCCTGCCAGGGAAGTCCTGGTGGACAATAGAAACATCTCGAAGCGATCATTGAAGAACTACTCACCCGGTGGAGAGATCATGCTGATCTCGGAGACAGGACAAAGGTTAATATTCGAGTAGGAATATTATCAAAGCATAAGTAAGAATATAACATAATTATTACTCACCTGGTGGAGAGATCATGCTGGTCTCAGAGTCAGGACAAAGGTTAATATTCGAGTAGGAATATTATCAAGGCATAAGTGAGTATATAACATAATTACTTATATTATTCTTTAAATCATACATTAAAGAGGTAAATGAAACTATAACAATCGTATATTTCTTAATAAGGAATAGGAGCGAAAGGAGACGCACATGGTAATAAAATAGACATTTTATTTTTAAGATTGCAGATCATTATGGAAGTAATTACAATAATGATTATAGAATTTATTTACAGTAATATTGAATAATGTACATAGAATAGATAGACAGTGATCTTGAGTCTGAAAAGAAAAGTTTGCTTTTTAGAAACACAAGTTCCCAGAGGAACGCCAGTCTTTTAAAGTTCAAAAGAAAAACACTCCATGCCCTAGGGCATGTGGCACGCATGTAAATTTCTATGACATTTCACCTTGGTAAAGAACAGTCTATTAGAAACACTAAATGTCCATTAAATCACTCTGTATCACGATAGGGTCAACACAGGCACCCGTAGAGTTAGAGTCCCAAGTAACTCACTGTTCTATGCAGATTTAAGCAGCAGGTTTCATAACACTACCTGCAGCTACCACAAAATTTTTCACTTTGTGCACTTGTTTTGCGTAGTGCTTGAAGAAAACGTGCGATTATTTCCAGCCTGTAAAGCTCTTGAGGCTTTCGAAATCCATACTCTGGAAGAAATTCAGAGAAGAAGCGACTCTCCTAGGATCGTGACCTGCGGTGTACTGTCAGGATCCGGTCTGCGAATGAAGTAGGTGATTTTCGCTCCTAGTTGTTTCAGTGACAGGTCGCTACCCGATGTTTCTCCTTTGAAGAGTTGTCCTCCACCGAAGTCTGAAGTTCTTCGAAGATACACCTTAAGACTCTCCTCTCCACTGGGCATAGAGAGACATCTTCCTTCAGGGGGCAGATTCTCCAAGGGCCCCATCTCTTGGTTGGTAGTTCATTCTTGGCGAGAAACGTTGGATCGGGGAAGAGGGTAAGATCTTCTGTCTCGGCGAACAGGATATGACCCTCTTCTCTTGATAATACCACTATTTCACTGACTCGGGCTCCCGAGGCGAGAGCAAGAAGGAAGATAACTTTTTGAGTCAGGTCTTTCAGAGGGCACGAATCGTTGTCCAGGCTAGAAGCAAAATGGAGCACCTTGTCCAAGGACCAGGAGATAGGTTTTGGTGGAGGTGCTGGGCGTAATCTAGCGCATGCCTTTGGCAGTTTATTGAAGATATCACAGGACAGATCAATCTGGAAGGCGTATAGGAGTGGTCTAGTCAAGGCCGATTTACAAGTGGAAATCGTGTTGGCCGCTAAGCCTTGTCCATGAAGGTGAATGAAGAAGGACATGCAAAAATCAATGGTGATTTCCGTAGGATTTTTTGCCTTGACGAAGGAAACCCACTTTTTCCAGGAAGATTCGTACTGCCTTCTGGTAGACTGTTTTGTACTCCTCGAGGAAGTCTAAGCTTTTCTTTGAGATCCCAAACCTTTTCTTTGCGGCTAAGGAGAGAAAATCATGAGATGGAGGTCCCTGACTTTCAGTGATGAAGCGAAGACAGTCGACTTCTGTACTTGTTGAGAGAGGACTGGGCCCGGTAGGGGGATCAGCGTGGGCTGTAGCTCCAGGACCAGGGGATACCAATTGCTCCGGGGCCACTTGGGAGCCACTACGGCCGCTGTCCCTTTGAAGGTTCTCAGTTTGGATTGGACTTTCAGCAGAAGGTTGGGAGGAGGGAGCAGGTAGATCTTGGACCATCTGTTCCAATCCAGGGACATGGTGTCCACCGCTTCTGCTTTCGGGTCCTCGTACGGGGCCACATATCAAGGAAGTTGATTGTTGTCGCTCGTCGCGAAGAAATCGATCTGAAGTTCCGGGACTTGGTGAGAGATGGAGAATGATCTTGCGTCTAGAGACCATTCCGACTCTATTGGGCTTGTCCTTGATAGAGCATCCGCTGTCACGTTGCGGAATCCTTGTAGGTGAACTGCAGACAGGTGCTATTTCTTCCTTTCTGCCAAACGAAAGATAGGGAGAAGCACCTGATTTATCTGGGTCGATCTCGAGCCCTAACGATTGAGACATCTGTCTACCACCGAGTTGTCCAGAGTCAGACGGATGTGGATCGAGGGAGGTGGGGAGAGTTTCTTCAGGGTAAGAAGAACTGCCATGGCCTCCAAGATGTTGATGTGAAACGTCTTGAATAGGGGAGACCATGTTCCTTGAACCTGCTGTTGGTGGGAGTGACCTCCCCAACCCTCCAGAGAAGCGTCCGTGTGGATGTTGATCGATGGAGGCGGGTGTTGAAGAGGGATGGACCTTTTCAGGGCCTTTGCTTCTGCCCACGGCTTTAAAAGTAAGCGAAGTCTGTTCGGAAGCCGTCTCTTGAGGTCTCTTCGAGTGATGGATGCGAATCGTCTCCAGACTCCCGCGGCATCCTTTAGCTGTGCGCGAAGCACTGGGTTTGTCACTGAGGCGAACTGTAGAGAGCCGAGAACTTGTTCCTGTTGGCGTCTTGAGATCCGTTTGGATTTTAAAAGCCTTCTGACAGACCCTGTTATTTCCTTCCTTTTCTTCTATGGAATGGAAAGGCGGTGTGACTGAAGGTCCCAATGGATTCCCAACCATTGGAACTTCTGAGCTGGAGAGAGGCGAGATTTCTCGGCGTTTATCTTGAAACCCAGATGCTCTAGGAACTGGGTGACTTTGTTGCAGGCTCTCAGACAATCTTCGGTCGATGTCGACCAGACTAGCCAGTCGTCTAGGTAGGCCATCACTTGGACGCCCTAAAGACGTAGCTGTTGGACGATTGCGTGTGCCAGCTTGGTGAAGATTCGTGGAGCCACGTTGAGCCCGAAGGGCATGGCTCTGAAGGCGTAACTTTTCCTTTGGAGTCGAAATCCTAGGTAGGAGGAAGCGTAGTGATTCATTGGAATGTGCCAGTAGGCATCCGCCAGGTCTATGGAGACCCTGTAGGCCCTGTGAGGCAGAAGGGTCCTTATCTGTTGCAGAGTCAGCATCTTGAATTTGTTGTTCGCAATGAACTTGTTGAGAGGGGACAAGTCTAGAATGACTCTGAGTTTGTCTGAGTCTTTCTTGGGAACACAAAAGAGTCTCCCTTGGAACCTGGTTGACAAGAAGGTGATCTGGAGGGTAACTCCAGATCACCTTCTTGTTCAAGAGTTCCAGGACATATTCTTCCAGGAGGGGGGTTGACTGTTGGAAGAATTGCTGGAAGGATGGGGGTGGTTGAATCCAGCTCCAGCCCAGTCCTTTCTTGACGATGCTGTGTGACCAAGGATTGAAGGTCCAATGATCCTGGAATTGGCGGAGTCTTCCTCCCACCGGAAGCACTTCATTGTTTCTGGTGTCCCGAGGGTTTGCCACCTCGGCCGCTAGCTCCCCTTCCTCCTCTGCCTCTGGAGGGACGGCAAGAAGAATCTCTGCCGGAGCCTCTGCCTGAGCCCCTACCTCTAGGACGAAAGGTAGTAGAATGTTACTCATAGGCAGGGGTGAAGATCGGTGACTGCGACACCACCGGCTGGGGGACCAGTTGAAAGGTCTGCTGTGGCTGTGTGGCCACTTGGGGAGTAGCGGGACCCGGAAACTGACGTCTTGGTTGACGTTGCTGGGGTCTAGGTTTTGAGGATTTCCTCTTAGGCTGAGGGCCATCGTCCTGAGAGGACTTCCTCTTTCGGGACATGCCCCACTTGTGGAGAAGGTTCCGGTTCTCCATGGCAGCTTTGTCCACTATCTCTTTCACCAAGGCGGACGGGAAGAGATGTTTGCCCCAGATGTTGGAGGAAATCAGTCTCCGGGGTTCATGTTTTACCGTTGCACTAGCGAATACGAATTCCCTACAGGCTCTGCGAGCCCTAGCGAAACTGTACAGATCCTTGGTCACAGTCGCCAGGTGTGACTTAGCAAGGACCATGTAAAAGTCCGGGACTCTAGTGTCCCCGGCCATGGGTTCTAGCTGTACCTGATGTGACAGCAAAGCGGCGAGTCTCTCCTTAGTATCCTGTTCCCTACGAAGGAGATGATCATTCAGCCGTGGGAGGTCCTCGTTGAACTAACGACCAGCCACATCAGGTTCTAGTTTCCCTACCGTGAAAGTAAGCTGGACGTCTTTCCAGTACCTGTCATCGGGGGGAAGAGTGAGGGAGAAGGGTCTGCACTCCTCCAGTGCAGGGCAAGGATTCCCTTCCTCCACAGCCTTCATGACCGCTTGGAAGGCCTTTTCAGCGAAGGGAAAGGTCGCAGTAGCTGGAGCAACAAAGGTTGGATGCTTCTTGCTCAGCGCTGGCATCTTGGAGTTTGTGAAACCCCGACTCTTCACTGCTTGAGCTAGCATAGCTTGGGCCTTCACGAGATCAAACACTATCACTTGCTTAGGTTCGGTCTCTTATTTTGAGGCTGGTTCGGACCTGAGCTGGACGAAACAGTCCGGATAAGCCTCGAAGTTTGGGAAGAACTCCACTTCTTCCAGAAGAATAGAGCCAACCCTTTCACTAATGAAGATTTTGCCAGTAGTGATTGGCATATGCTCGGCGTATCTCCAAGGGTTAGCTTCCGAGCAGGTGGGGAGGTCCTTAACCGAAATCTTTTTCGGTTGTTTGAAGCCGACGAGAGTCGTCCAGAATTGTTCCTGGGTCTCTCTCAGCTTCTTTTCCATGAGGGCTTTAAGCATTCTGAAGAGCTCTTGAGTGGCCGATGGAAGAGGATCCGGGGTGGCGGAAGTCGAAGGAACAGGTTCCTCGGATGGCACTGGAGTTGCAGGGGGAGCTGGAGCGACCTCGTTCTCCGAGTCAGGATATTCCACCTGATCTTCCTCATAGTCGAGCTCTTCGCCCATGAGGTTCTTCTCCGTTTCTTCTGACACCTCCGACATACGTTCCACGTTGTCGGAATCAAGATGGCACTCACGCATGGACTGAGCAATGACGATGTCGGGTTTGACCACTATTTGGACGGTGGGAATTTGTTCTCGAGGGATCACCGAGTCCTTGGATGCTTTCGGAAAAAGCAAAGCCCTCAAATCTTCATTGGGAAGATACGGTCCAGAGGCGTTCTTTTGGAAGCCTCGCACCCATTTGCGCAGCTTCTCTCTAGCGATATCTCTTACCTCCATGGTAGGAGGATCGTTGAACGCCTCGTCAAGAAGACTCTAGCAGACTGAACAGTTCTGCGGATCCCAGAATTTAAGGTCACCTTTCTTGGCGGCGCAGGGGGCGTGGGTCCGGGACGTCTTGTGCCCGTAGAAGTCCGGGCGTTTAACTCCACAGAAGTTACTTTCACACTTCACATACTCCTCCTGTAAAAGAAAGAGATCATGAGTACATGGAATGCATGAGAATGACTTACATTACTCTAGACTTGAGAATAACTTAATCTATAATAGCATATTAATTATATGTTCAGGATAGATGAGCAAGAAGGGAAGTAGATAGACACATACTTGTGAATCCCGCCCAGCCGGTTACCGTAACCTTATCCGTAGACAATTCCTTAGGACCCGAGGGTCTCAAATGAGGGAAAATCCGTATGGATGAGCCAAGCTAGGCTTCCTAAAAAGGAATTGTCCGCAGAGTGTAAAAGGATCTGAGACCACTCAGAACCTTGAGGGAGAGGGGAAAATAGGATAAACCCCTTAGTAATATGTAGGTTCCGGCAAGTGACTGCACTGAGATGCACAGAATATGCTGGAAATGTTGTAATGTGCAATCAAACAGCATAGCCACTATAATAGTTGGTATAACAATACCTATATGGAGGTGGCCAGGCTATCTGGCTGCATTAGTTGACTGCCGGCTGGTGCCGGCAGCCAAGGAAGGGCTACATGTCCCTTAGCGTCTCATTAGGGTGCTCCGGCAGACCGATGGCACGCCGGAGACCGGTCCTGCAGGGTGGAAAACATCAAGGAGGACACACTGAGCAACCGAGATGGACAATACCACAGTGGCGACCGCCGGCACAGCGGCGGATCGCCGGAAGAGGCGGCGGGCTCCGGCAGCCGGAGGCTGACGGCATGGTGAACCTTAGTTCAATTCATAAGATATAAATATATATAAAGGGTGATACTTAGACTGCCGGAAGGTGGCCGGCAGTCTCCGGCGTCGGCCGGCTGTCGCTAGGTAAATATAAGGGGTGGCACGTCGGCGGAATGTTGACGGAAGGCGGCAGCCTCCAGCAGGCGGTAGGCTGACGTCGTAGAGGGGAGGTATCTTATGAATATAGGTCACCTTAGGTAGTGGCGGTTATCGCCGGCAGTAGAGGCGGCAAGGGACCGGCACCATGATAGAGAGAGAGAAAGGTAAGGAGGGATGGGAGGGGTAATATCCTATACCCCTCCGGAGAGAGTGCACTCATGATAGGAGTAGGTACTCCTAACATCCGGCGGCAGTGGCCCGGCAGACAGCCGGCAGACAGCCGGGAGCCTGAGGTAACCCAAGGGAGGGATAGAGAGCACTCAAAGAGGGGGAATCCTCCGCCGACAGTACCGCCGCCGGCAACCACCCCTATAGAACGGTATGAAAGGTATGTGTACCAGAGCTGCCAGCTCAGCAGGAGAACAAGGTTAGCCCTACCACTCCACCCAAGGGAGGAGTTGTACGACCGAGGACAGGGGTGTGTAGGCAGGCCTACACCAAAGGGATAGAGTGGGGAGGGAAAAGTAGGGGTCTTTCATAAATGGGTAGACTCTCTATGAGAGGGAGGCCACCAAGGCAAGGGAGAACACTCCCTAACCTAGGATAGGTAGCCCAGATCAGGTACAGTACTAATGTACTGTCCTAAACTGTAATAAGCCAGAGTCTGCCCACAGAGCTCAACCTAGATTAGGAGGAACAACTCCTAGGCTAGGAAGGTCACATCGCTAGTTGCAGGGAGGAAGGAGTAACCCAACCAAGTGCAACTGGGGAAGGGCAGAGCCCTTCCTAATGTCTCAGGCGCGAAGGGGGGTTCATTCCCTTAGGGTAGGCTGAGAAGCTATAAATACTCTGGGTAAAGACAAGATTCTCCCTATTATAGAATAAGGGAAATGCAAGGCTACCCAGAGGGGATTACCCGTAGGTAAGGGGAATAGGAAGCATACAAGGGTTCCTACATTAGGTTAGGAGGGGGTTGGTAACAAACCAACTCAGTCCCTTGTATGGTCCCCGAAGGCGAAAACACTTACATCACAGTAACTAGTATGTTTAACAATGCCAAAATCTTCATAACTTAACTTAGGAACACTGATATATATCAGGCATTAAAGTGAGCACTAGGCTGTCAAGCCTAGGGGCTAGGCTAGCGATCTAGTATGGGGTCGATCAATGACCGTAGTCTAACGAGCGCTAAAACACGATATAATGATTTCCTAGCTATGAAGACTAAATAACTAATAATATTAATTAGTTAAAGGACCGGAGAAGGCTGTTCTGGCTAACTAAATAAAGCATGCAACGTGAACAGCGACGCCATCATGGCGCGTCCAGTATCAGCACAGCTCCGCCACAAAACACAATATTTTAGGAAAAATAGAAGTTACTTTACTGCCAGAGCTAATTTAAACAATACTAGGACCTAGTACTCAACTTTCCAGAAGAAGGCAAGGCTGAAGGCTGCGACACAACGGCGATGTAAGCAGATAAAAGAGGCAAATGGGAAAAATCCAACTTAGCGTAGGAGCTACAGGCGAAAGGATGAGGACGGACATGACGTCATTTAGCAATGGCGCCTGTTTGTTTACGTATCGAGTACCAAAAGTAGCCATGGATGAGAGTAACTTTGGAACGGCTCCTCAGTTACTCAGCCACCTTTCCATATCGAAGTGTTAACTCTATATGGGGTGCAGATAGCTATATGGCGTGTTCATACATGCGTCCCCTGTTGATATACGATATCCTAGAGGGAAACCTTTAGGGTACTCGCATCAGAAATTAGAATTCTGTGATAACCTTTAATTTAATTCTCTGGGAATATCAACTGTAGTTGAATATACCCTAGGAAGCTACTGAAGGAACCTTCCATCAGGACGACATGGCTTGAGCCCAAAAAAGTAATTTTGGTAAACGTTAAGGTATTTTGAGTAATCTTTACAAAGCATTTTTGTTTTTGAGCAAATTGAATACACATTTTCTTATATTTATATACAATAAAATGATTTATGGCAATTTATGGATTAGAGAACGATACTGTACATTCTAATTATTTTCCAAGAATGTAATATAAATGACTATTTTTAAAATAGATCGCCAATGTGCAATAACCTAATTATTATATCAAGTAAACTTTAAGTTATTTTATGAGTAATCTTAACAAAGCAGGATTTTTTTTTTTTTAAATTGAATTCATATTTTCATACATTCATATACAGTCATTGTAGAACATTACATTGTATTATTTTGCTACTACTCGATAAATTGATTTTATTCTAATCTACTAATAAAATCACAGATATTGTTGTCGGGAATTTCGAACTGATCATTCGAAAGTCCCGCCATTTAACTCCACATTCGTTACGTTAAATTGAGGGAAGGCTGGAAGATCTCGTGGGCTTTGAGACGAATGACTATGGTCTAATACGCGATGGTATTAGGGCCTAAAACTTAACTACCTGGTAGGGAAGGAGAGGGTGTTAAAGAAATTGAGTATTTGTAATTTATGAATCACGAATGTAACGTCATTTTACTATACCACGATGAAAATGTCTTATGTATATGTTTAGAGCCAAGGACTCCCTAAGCTGGTGGATTACGGCAAATTATGGCCTTCAGCCGAATCATTAAACTCCCACTTGTATTTAAAATAAGACTTTAACAGTTTCTCAGTCTTGTGGCAAATAAAGAAGCTTTAACCAACCCCTTATAAATTAATAAGGTAAGAATTTCCTCCCCTCTGCCAAGGACACTTTAGTCAGCGCGGGAAATCGGAGTTTTCGTCGGAGCTGCAGGAGCTCCGATCGTCCTCTTTGCCTAATCTCCTCAGACCAAGTAAGTTGTCTATATTGTTACGTCTCTGCTCCTTGTATAACCAGGTCGGTTTCCCCATAGTTTTTGTAAGTGTGATGTGAGTTTTGTATCTGTATATATTTCGGTGATCCTTGTGATTGGGGATCAGAGTCATTAACTAAATTACGATAGAAAGCCTTGGTATGTGGTCTACCAAGGTGTTTTGTTGAAATAGAGTGCATTTGTTCTCCTTTTAAGTCCAATGTGGACTTAATGTTTTGCGAGCACGTGTAATTGTTTCGAGTGAGATATTTCATTTATTAAGCAGTGTAAATGTTTTAATATGTTATTCCCTTTTCAAACAACTATTTTTGTAATAAAATTGTAAAGTGTAGCCGTATTTTGTTTGATTCCTGCACGGTTTTGGGAGACTTACCTCTTCCAGGTCTTGTTATCCGCCCTTAACATCGGGCTTAGAACTAATCATATAATTGTCGAAGTGAAAATCACGACAATTGTAGTAAAAACAATGTCATTGTCCAGTTTTTTTCGGCGTCAATGACCTTAGATGTCAGGATGCCAGAAAACCTCAAATCAATCAATCAATCAATTATTGTAGTTTACAGCAAAGCATTTTTTCGTTCCTTAATTGTATCTTCTCGATACAAAATTCAATGGCTCGTCTACCATGCCATCCCAGTTTTAGTTTTCTTAGTTTACTGTATAATCATTCCATTCTGTTTTATATGGAATTTCATCCCATTGACCTTTGTTTTATAGAGATGTATGAGATTTGCCTTTCATTGGAAAGTATAAACATTCTCTCTCTCTCTCTCTCTCTCTCTCTCTCTCTCTCTCTCTCTCTCTCTCTCTCTCTCTCTCTTTAGAGATGTATGAGAATTGCTTTTCATTGGAAAGTATAAACATTCTCTCTCTCTCTCTCTCTCTCTCTCTCTCTCTCTCTCTCTCTCTCTCTCTCTCTCTCTCTCTCTCTCTCTCTCTCTCGATGAATGACATTTGCCTTTCATTGGAAAGTATAAACATTCTCTCTCTCTCTCTCTCTCTCTCTCTCTCTCTCTCTCTCTCTCTCTCTCTCTCTCTCTCTCTCTCTCTCTCTCTCTCAGGTTACAGTTCAAAAGAGATCTAATTACGAACGAGATATGAAAGAACAGCGTTATGGTGTGATAATTCGTCTCGGAAAAAAAAAATCTTAATAAAATCGCCAAGGCAGAAAAACTTCCCCACTTATTCGAAATATTTCCCCTAAGGCTTTTGGTCTTTTTCTTTTATTTCCCCTGGTAGGCCTATTTCAGTAGAATTGTCGCCTGCGTTCTATACTTATATTTTACTTTATTTACTATCTACGTATTTACATACAATCACACATATTCATAGTTTAACCAAGAATATTAATCTAAACCCTTAATTTATCTCTTCTAGCAATGATTGTCATCGAATACTTATATTACAAGGAAAACATCCCATTTTACATATTCAAAATAATAAAAAAGGTATAATATTTGTTTAAACCAACTAAAATAATTGATTTCTCGTACTCTTAATCAGATAAACAGAATTAATTACATTAATTACAGCAAACACGAGCAAATATAATCAAAGAGCTATGGTCAGGCATGTAGGCCAACATATTCAAAATGATAAAAAAGGTATAATATTTGTTTAAACCAACTAAAATAATTGATTTCTCCTACTCTTAATCAGATAAACCGAATTAATTACATTAATTACAGCAAACACGAGCAAATATAATTAAAGAGCTATGGTCAGGCATGTAGGCCTACCATAACATGATATATACTATGCATTTATATATTATCATATGATGGCTTTCACTCCTTTTAAAAAACCGTATTCCTTTGTCAAATATAACCTTATTAATCTAAAAAAAAAGAACATTGCAATACTCAATCACTTAGTAATATATGTGCAAGTACAATACAGTATTCAATTGGTTCAAATTCCATCGGTTTGAAGGTTTAAATATGCCTCATGAATGGCAGAGGCAAGGGACAGTGACTATACCCTACCAAAACAATTCCCTCTCCACCCAAGCTAGGACCAGGGAGGGCCAAGCAGTGGCTGCTGATGACTCAACAGGTAGACCTATAGACTCCTAACCCCCATCCTTAGCTCACAAGGATGGTGAGATTGCAGACACCACAAAAAACTATCGAGCTTGAGCATGTCTCGAACCCCAGTCCAGCAGAACTCCAGATAGGGAAGTGTACAATAGGCTACCACAACCATTTATTTCTCACTTTTAGGGTTGTGGTGGTCTGGTGGTAGCGTCATCGCCTCGTGATTGCCAGACTGAGGTTCAAGTCCCGCTCAAACTCGTTAGTTCTTTTGGTCACTGCAGCCTCAACCTCCTTGTGAGCTAAAGATGAGGGGAGGGGGGCGTTAGAGGAGCCTATAAATCTATCTGCTGAGTCATCAGCAGCCATTGCCTGGCCCTCCTGTGTCCTAGCTTGGGTGGACAGGGGGCTTGGGCGCTGATCATATGTAATATGGTCAGTCTCTAGGGCATTGTCCTGCCTAATAGGACAATATCACTGTCCCTTGCCTCTGCCATTCATGAGCGGCCTTTAAGCCTTTAAACCTTTAATAAACAGACGTAAGCAGAATTCTTCTATCATTTCTTACAGTGTTCTTTATCTTTCATCTTTGATAAAGGTATCCCTATTTCACTGTCACTCATCAAAATCTACCTTTCTAGTCGTACTAGCAGCCTTACTTTAAGTAACCGACAAAGGCTTTTTCACTATCACTATGACTAGACTTTTTCTATGGGTGGTTTCAATTTCACTCTAATAAGGCTTATCTACCCCGCTGTTATCATTTCTAACAACCAGGACACACGCCGCACCAATCATTTCTGGTTTCTTAAAGAAAAAAAAAAGGATATTGAAGGAATGTCACTTAACATTTGGATCAGTTCAACATTTTTGAAAAAGAAGAATGTTGGAAATGATTATATATCTTTCTAATATGACGATTATTCTTTATATATGTTGCATTTGAATGAAATTTTATAATAAAGTAATTGTGAAAAAGATAAAGTGTGTTCATGAGGAATATTTTACCAAAATCTATGATGACATCGTTGAGATTCGAAGTAATTTCTTGAACCTCTTTGAGCTTCTCCTAGAACTTAACGAACTAAGCTCCGTTATATAAACCAAAGACATCCTCCGTGAAGATAAGGTTGGTAAATAGGAAGCTTCATTATATTAATACCACATTAAATAGAAAAAAGATGATTACTTCAATAGATACATAAGACATACAGGAAAAAATGGAAAATTATATCACTCATAATAATGTATATGCAAGATAAAATCTTGGATAATAGATAAACCAAGATAACAACAAAAATAGGCCTAAAAACAAAAGTCAAGCTCAACCAATGCTAGATCCTATGTGGTAAGTGGAAAGAACTGAAAAATAAAGTGAGCCTAAAATTATACTGGGAATAAAAAGGAGAAAATTAAAGAAAGACAAACAGACAACAAGAAATTTGTAGCAGTTGAAGTATTTGGATAAAAAGTAAACCCAAGAATTTGTATATCACTATAAATTTCCATGAAAAGTGCAGTGACTTTATTGTATGTAAAAGATCTGAATATAGATACAGCAAATTATTGAAAATCACATTCATGTCTAGATAAAAGACAAAATATGATATAAAAGAAAGAAATATCGAGAAAAAAGAAATTACTCAAGCAAATGAAGGAATAACTAAACATTTACTGTGATTACCCCCAATGCCCGCAACACAACACAGTATGGGGTCCCTGAACTAGATAGTACTTTTGTTATTTTTATCAGTGATGTCGGAAATTCGTAAATTATTAATTTCATGTGTCGTCTATATTGTGAATTATCAGTGAATACAAATTTGAAGCAGGAAAGAAGGATAATTGGACAGAAATATTACTATACGGGAGGATAATTGGACAGAAATACAACTATACTAGAACATAATGTAGCAACTCAGCCTATACCGAATCGACTATTCAAGTAAGTGGCAGCTAATTAGTTTATTTAAAATCCTAATTAGCTATTTATCGATTTTTATTTTATATATTCTATGGTTTTAAGGTTATTTTAGTTCATTGGGGCTGGTTTAAACTTTCTTATTAATTGTCAAGTTGATTTTCTTCAAGGAGAAGTAAATGACCGCTTATTAAATCATTTAAAATCATAATTAGCTATTTATTGAGTTTTATTTTATACATTCTATGGTTTAGAGGTTAATTTAGTTCGTTTGGGCAGGTTTAAACCTACTTATTAATTGTCAAATTGATTTTTTCTAGGTAAATTTAATTTCGTCTGATATACGATCATGTAAAGCTAATTTTACGATTTATTTAAAATCATAATTATCTATTTATTGAGTTTTATTTTATAATCTTCTATGGTTTCGAGGTTAATTTAGTTCGTTTGGGGACA
This sequence comes from Palaemon carinicauda, assembly GCF_036898095.1. Taxonomy (NCBI): domain Eukaryota; kingdom Metazoa; phylum Arthropoda; class Malacostraca; order Decapoda; family Palaemonidae; genus Palaemon; species Palaemon carinicauda. The sequence goes on along the minus strand of NC_090727.1, from coordinate 72,340,358 downwards.
GGTTAAACTTTTTTACTGCCAAATTAATTTTCTTGATGGAGATGTGTAATTTCGTCTGATATGCAAGAATTTAAGCTAATTTTACGATTAACGAAATATGACTTATTAATACCTCGCTAGAATACAGTATAAGAATACAGTAATGTGAGGGTGTGAGGGTCGCAAGAGGGTTGTACCCCCCTTTAGGTAGGTTGGGATACCTAGGTTAGGTTAGGAGGGGAACCTTATGTTAAGTTGGTTTTCGCCTGTTTATTTTCCTTTTAAAATGTGGGTTATCAGTCATATCAGTTTTAAATTTTACAATCTGTCTGTTCCATCGAACTACCAAGGCTCTGGAATGTATTTGTATGGGAGAATTTATCCTATGAAAGATTTCTATAATAAGGCCTTATACCATAGTTAGGTTAGACTTGATTTTCATCAGCTTATGGTTGCATATATACAAACGAAGGTTGTTTATGGAATTATACATTCTTTGCACAAGATTTAAGTGAATAATTTTCTATAAATGGGAAAGTACTGATGCCCGTGTAGCTCAAATTAGTTCAGGTTATTAATGCTGATAACTACCAGGAAGCCTAGGGAGGTGTTAGGTGGGGCCTACCCTGATAGGTAAGGATAGGGGTCATAGGTTAAGTTAGGTGAGGAACCTTAAATTAGGCTTTATCTCTGTTTTTGTTACCCTTATGAAAATGTTTTTTTCAGACATAACTTCATTTGTTTTAATTGTTCTTATAACATGAAAAATACTAGTTTCCAATGATTATTGTCATCAAAACTGTTCAAAGCACGTATAAATACAGAAGGTACTCAACTTACAAACTTAATTGGTTCTAAGAAACTGTTTGTAAGTCAAATTGTTTGCGAGATGAATTTTGTTAAATTTTAGCCCAGAATAGGCCTAACCTGACTTATATGCTTACAATTTCCTGCTACAAATTAAACGAATAGTCCTTTTTCATATGAAATAATATCAGGTTATTGCAAATGTTGTCTTGCTCACCATATTAAGCTATATAATGTTGTTTTATTACAATATTTCTTTATCTTATTACAGTGTATGAACATTTGATATAATATATGAGATTTCTGATTTCTTATTCTTTTTTAGGGTTCTTTTACGAATGTGCAAATTTACGTGGGATAGCTGTATGTTTTGATGTATGCATTGGTGTAAATTATTTTCCCTTAGGATTATGAAAGGACAAATGAATAGGCTAAAGCAATGATTAATCTTCACAAATGAAAAAGTGTTGAGTGCTGTCAAATTGATACTATTGTTACGTGAATTGTTTTTTATAGTAAATTGGCAGTTCTCAAGCTCTTATTGGATCCAGTGTACTAGGTACTAGGTGAGATTAGGTTAGATAGTGTTAGAACACATCCCTGTATTTTCAATTATGTCTGGCCTTGTAGTGCATGTTGTGGGGTTCAGTGTTAATGAAGCTGTCTCTAGCCTGGTTAGGGCTTTGTAAACTAGTTAAATTTGCAAGATATTTACAAGTTATACATTTGAACTATACAGTATAGTATTGAAATTTGTTATGATGTGATTTTTTAATTTGTTTCTGCACAAATACAAATCATCGTCCTTTAATAGGAGTATGACTTCAGTAAAAACTGGAATTTCCGTTTAAACTTTTAACGAGGCAGTAGTGGTTGCTGCCGGGTAATGGGGAGGCCTTGCCCACTGCCTGGAAAAGTGGAGCTCGCTTTGATTTTGGCCTCCAGATCTTTTGCTTTTACTTTCAGGTTGAATAAATGTTTTTGAAAACAATTTTGTTCGAGGGTTATTAATGGAAGATGGTAAGGATATGCAGTGTTTCCTGATAACTGTGAATGACTTTGCTAAAGTCAAAAATTTTGTGAAGGGTACTTATTCACCCCTGTTGTCGTCTATGTAGTTCTTCGTTTGAAACTATACTTAAACTACTATACCAATTTTGACCAAACTTGGTAATCATGTTGGGTATGACCCACGGATGAATCTGTAACATTTTGGATATAGTGCATCAAAGTACAAGTACGCAGCAGTACTTTGAGAATAATCACTATGTTAAGTAAATGGCAAATATTTTGTTTGTTTATTTTTTGGGTGACTAATACTACGCAAAAACTGCTGAACCAATTTCAATTAAATTTTGTCGATATGTGGGGTATGACACAAGGACAAATCCATTAGATTTTGAATAATATACATCAAAGTACAATG
>NC_090727.1:72291291-72327646 GCF_036898095.1 Palaemon carinicauda | reverse complement strand
AATAGTTCCCACACTTTTGAATAGATTACGAGCTATCCTGATGAATAATTGGAAAACTTTCATAATGTCGTAACAGATATTGTACATTTGATGTCATCTTTTTTTTTTCTTTGAGGTAACCAAAATGCTTTTTGTGTGAGTGAGTGAGTGAGTGGGTAAATGAATGAGTGAGTGAGTGGGTGAGAGAATGAGTGAGTGAGTGAATGCATGGATGATTGAGTGAGTGATTGAATGAGTGAGTGGCTGAATAAATGAGTGAATGAACGTGTGACTGAATGAATGAGTGAAGAAATGAATGAGTGAATGAATGATTGAGTGAATGAGTGAATGAATGAGTGAGTGAATGAGTGAGTGAATGAATGAATAAATGAGTGAATAAATGAATGAATGAATGAATGAATGATTGAGTGAATGAATGAATGAGTGAATGATTGAGTGAGTGAATTAATGAATGAATAAATGAGTGAATAAATGAATGAGTGAGTGAGTGAGTGAGTGAGTGATGTGTGAGTTATTGAATGAGTGAGTGATTGAATGAATGAATGAATGAGTGAGTGAGTGAGTGAATGAGTGATAGAGAATAAATTAATGGATGAGTGAATGCATGGATGATTGAGTGAGTGAATGCATGGATGATTGAGTGAGTGAATGAATAGATGAATGTGTGAGTGATTGAATGAGTGAGTGCATGAATGAATGAATGAATGAATGAGAGTGAATGAACGAATGAGTAAATGAATAAATGAATGAGTGAGTGAATGAGAGAGTGAGTGAGTGAATGATTGAAAGAATGAATGAATGAGGGGGTGATTTCTTATACCCTTAAGCAACTCAATATATAGGGTATTCTTCTTCCTTATGCTTAGCCTTAACGACCCAACTACCGCTATTCGCTTCCCTGTAACTAAAATTAATCTGAGCTCTAAGCCTGAGCTGATTAGGGCCTAATTCTGTTAATTGAAGAGGATTGACAGTCGTTATTAAGAACTTTGGCAAACTACTTGAAACCACGGTTCACAGGCGATTAAACCTTCTAGGAGAGAGAGAGAGAGAGAGAGAGAGAGAGAGAGAGAGAGAGAGGGGGGGGAGGGGGGGGGGGAAATACTTGATTCTTTGTGAAAATGAACAAATGGAGTTTTTTCCAATAATAACAAGACTAAAACGTGTCCTGGACTTGTAATATTAAGAGAGAGAGAGAGAGAGAGAGAGAGAGAGAGAGAGAGAGAGAGAGAGAGAGAGAGAGAGAGAGAGAGATAAGAAAATACTTGATTCTTTGTGAAAATGAACAAATGGGAGTTTTTTCCAATAATAATAACAAGACTAAAACGTGTCCTGGACTTGTAATATTAAGAGAGAGAGAGAGAGAGAGAGAGAGAGAGAGAGAGAGAGAGAGAGAGAGAGAAGAAAATATTTACTGTACCATTCTTTTCGGAAGTAAACAAATGGAGTTTTTCCAAAAACAACAAGGTTTAAACATGTTCTGGACTTGTAAGATTCGAAAATAAAAATCTGACCACAGTTCACTGTCGATTCTAGGAGAGAGAGAGAGAGAGAGAGAGAGAGAGAGAGAGAGAGAGAGAGAGAGAGAGAGAGAGAGAGAGAGAGAGAGAGAGAGAGAGAGAGGGAAAATATTTAGGATTCTTTTTGGAAGTAAACAAATGGATTTTTTCCAATAACAAGAAGACTAAAACATGTTCTGTATTTGGAAGATTAAAAAACAAAACTCGAACCACAGTTCAGAGTCGATTCTAGGAGAGAGAGAGAGAGAGAGAGAGAGAGAGAGAGAGAGAGAGAGAGAGAGAGAGAGAGACTTGCTTCTTTTTGGAAATAAACAAATTGATTTTTTTCCAATAACAACAAGATTAAAACATGTCTTGGACTTGTAAGAATAAGAAGTAAAAAACTGTCTCAACTTAGGTGCCATTAATATATCCTTCCATCAGTATTTCTTTAATATAAAGATCACTAAAAAAAGGGAATAAAGTGTTTTGGCAACTTTTGAATAAAAATGAAATATAGTTTTCCTTTCAATCTTACTGTCAAAACCTTGTTTATCCATGTATTTGCTTGCTTAAAAGATTTAAAGGCCACTCATGAATGGCAGAGGCAAGGAGCAGTGTCAATGCCCTAGCTAGCAGGACAACGCCCTAGAGACTGACAATATATTCATATCGTAAATGCCCAAGGTAGGACCAAGGAAGACCAGACAATGGCTGCTGATGACAAAGCAGGTAGACCTATAAAGGTTGAAGGTGTCTGGTTTCAATTTTATACACTCAAATATGGACCAAGTTTGAAGTCTGACAATAATGTCCAAACTTATGGCTGATTACGTGAATTTGACATTTTTCTTGACCATAACCTTGACCTTTGACCTTGACCTACCAAAATTTGATCATTTCCAGTTTTTTTACATAATAGTTGACCCCTGCAAGTTTCATTACTCTACGATTAAAATTTTGGCCAGGAAGTTATTCACAAACAAATAAACACACACACAAACAGGAGGTAAAACATAACCTCCTTCCAACTTCGTTGTCAGAAGTAAAAAAAAAATTCAATTTATAAAACGAAAGAGCGAGATAATTAGGAAACTAAAAGAAGAGGATTTAAACAAAAAGAGACAGACTTACTGTTAAACACTGATTGATTGATTGATTGATTAATTTGAAGTTCTCTAGCATCCTGATGTTAAACACTGAAACTATCAAAAATGACATCACGCTAAAATACAGGTAGTAGGTTGGCCAAGGCACCAGCCACCCGTTGAGATACTACCACTAAAGAGTTATGGGGTCTTTTGTCTGGCCAGATAGCACTACATTGGATCATTCTCTCTGGTCACTATTCATTTTCCCTTTGCCTATACACTCACACACCGAATAGTCTGGCCTATTCTTTACATATTCTCCTCTGTCTTCATACACCTGACAACACTGAGATTACCAAACAATTCTTCTTACTGCACTGTAATTGTTCAGAGGCCACTTTCCTCTTGGCAAGGGTAGAAGAGACTCTTTAGCTATGGTAAGCAGCTTTTCTAGGAGCAGGACACTCCAAAATCAAACCATTGTTCTCTAATCTTGAGTAGTGCCATAGCCTCTGTACCATGGTCTTCCACTGTCTTAGGTTAGAATTCTCTTGCTTGAGGGTACACACGGCCACACTTTTCTATCTTATGTGACGAGCCGAGAGAAGGTTGTGAACTCAAAGGCAGGATGCAATCAACTGAGTTATAATATTATAGAACACTCTCCTTTACATACAAAACCTCAAGGCAACCGGACATAACAAGTTCACAAGACAGATAATGTCACAGAGGAAAACAGCAGACATGAATTTTCATGTTCGTGTTAGTGCGAGGGAAGAGCGAAGATACAAGCATAATATATACAAAAGGAATTATGTACAATTGTGTGACACACGGTTGGTACATGGCTCCCCCTCTAAAAATGACACTGAACATGTTAAATAGGTGCCCTGAATCTGGAGAGGTAGTAGTAAAAACTGCGCCGATTAGCGGCAGTGAGTGGCTGTAGAAGTCGATGGTTGGGGTGCGAGCGAGTGGTGGATGATGGGTGGCTGTGTTGCTGCTCCGGCTAGTCACGGGGTAGGCGAGTGTGTCTTACGGCATTCATAGGCGTGTGTGTCCTACGGCATTCATAGGCGTGTCCTACGGCATTCATAGGCGAGTGTGTCCTACGGCATTCATAGGCGTGTGTGTCCTACGGCATTCATAGGCGTGTGTCCTACGGCATTCATAGGCGTGTATGTCCTACGGCATTCATAGGCGTGTATGTCCTACAGCATTCACGTCAGCTTCGGTTGAAGTTGAATAGGTGTCCTCTTCGTCACGAGTGGAGGCGTTGATGGAGGTTTTGAAGGTCATGAAGTGGCTGTCCATAAGGGCACGAAGTAGGTTCACCTCACGAGGAGAGCTGTCTGCGGCAGGTTGCAGGCGAGTGATACTGGTCATTTTCCCGAGGGTGAGCGAAGCCCTTTGGTCCCCCAACGGTTGTTGAGAGAGCTGAAAAGGCGTTGCTATATGGCCGCTGGCGACGGCGAGTACTGCTGCAGAAGGTATGCGTTGACGGCGTCATAGTAACGGTGAGAGGTGGAGGGGGGGACCCCTGGGGGGGAGGAGCGAGTCACCAATGTGACGAAGCCGAGAGAAGGTTGTGAACTCAAAGGCAGGATGCAATCAACTGAGTTATAATATTATAGAACACTCTCCTTTATATACAAAACCTCAAGGCAACAGGACATAACATGTTTACAAGACAGACAATGTCACAGAGGAAAACAGCAGACATGAATTTTCATGTTCGTGTTAGTGCGAGGGAAGAGCGAAGATACAAGCATAATATATACAAAAGGAATTATGTACAATTGTGTGACACACGGTTGGTACACTTATATCTTATTTATCTTCCTCTGTTTTTTTCAGAGTTGTTATAGTTTATAAAGTGATATTTTCAATATTGTTGCTATTCTTAAAATATTCTATTTTTCCTTGATCCTTTTCCTCACTGAGCTATTTTCCCTGTTGGAGCCCCTGGGCTATTATAGCATCCTGCTTTTCCAACTAGGGTTGTAGCTTAGCAAGTAATAATGATAATAATAATACCCAGAAAAAGACGTACCGTAGCTTCGGAAATTCTTGAAAAAAGTTCTCAAGATCTTTTTTTCACGGTTTAACCTTTACACTTAAATGGCAAATTAGGAGTCAATGCCGTAGTCCTTTTAACCAGATCCACTTTGAATGCATTGTTTATCATTTAATTTCTTTTTAATCAAATTATCTAAGAGTTTTTTTTTCACTTGAACTAATTGGCATTGATAAATATTTATATCAAATTAATTTCTAACTACATAAAGTTTGCAAAACACAACTAGCTTCTTTAAAATTTGATAAAATTATTGTTATTATTATTATTATTTTTCTTTTTATTATTATTATTATTATTATTATTATTATTATTATTATTATTGCCTGCAAAGCTAAACCCTAGTTGGAAAAGCAGGATGTTGTAAGCATAAAAATAATTAATTGTTGGAAACGTCTCTGCCTGGCACGATTAGGGGAGCCTATAAGTCTATCTGCCGGGTCCTCAGCAGACAATGCCTGGCCCTCCCTGGTCCTAGCCTGATGGAGATGAGGTTTGGGCGCTGATCATATGTGTATATGGTCAGTCTCTGGGGCATTGTCAGGGTCTGTTGACTCTGCCATTTATGAGTGACCTTTAAACTCAAAATACATTAAAAAAAACAAATGTTTATATTAAATTTCATGAGCGACCTTTAAACTCAAAACACATTTTCAAAAACCAACCCAAAATGGTTTATATTAAATCAATTTTCAACTGCATAATGAACCACATACAAAAGACGAATATTCGCTTTTAAACCAAATCGATATGAACAAATACTAAAATGAACTAAAAGAAATACATATATTCTAAAAAAAAAATATATTCTCAAAATCCGATAAAAAATAGACCCTTAGAGGTAAAATACGAATGTTTGCTTTGAAACTTCAGATAAAAATGAGCAAATACTATATATAAAAAAAAAAAAAAAAAAAAAAAAAATTGTATAATTCCCAAATTCGACCAAAAAAAAAAAAAGACTCTTAGAAGCAATATATGAATGTTCGCTTTCAAACTTCAAGTAAAAAGAACCAAAATCTTAAAGAAACCAAAAAAAAATTTTTAAAAATATATAACTCGCAAAATTCGACAGTAAACACCCTTAAAAGCAAATTTCGAATGTTCACTTTTAAACTTCACATAGAAAAAACCAATACTTCAAGAAACCAAAAAAAACATATTCTAAAAAAAAATATAATTCGCAAAATTCTCCAATAGAGACCCTTAAAATCAAAAGAAAATCGAGCGTATAGCGTTGGCAACGCCTGGGAGGTTCAACACATTCCCTGGCCAAAATCGAACGACTTTTCAAACCTCAGTTTCAAGTCGAGGATAAAATCGTCTACAGGATTTCCACCTTGTGACACACACGCATACACTCCGGGAATCCTTCCCAAAGCCCTTTTTGAGAAATTCAGGGGGAGGATCTTAGGGGGGAAAGGTCATGTAAATAACATGTGTAGGAATTATATATTATTTACATTTATAAATCGTGACAGGAAGGAAATATATATATAAATATATATATATATATATATATATATATATATATATATATATATATATATATATATATATATATATATATATATATATATATATATATATATATATATAGGGTCCCTGCCAGCATAGTTTCAAGCCGTACAGGTGGTGGTTCGAATCACCACCCGGCCAGAAGCTGTTACCATAAAATGAATTCCAAGTGGATATGTATTTCCCAAGATAGAATTCGGTATTAAATGCATTTCGTGGGTGATATTTACATATATATATATAATGTTATTTTCATTAGTAAAATAAATTTTTGAATATACTTACCCGATGATCATGTAGCTGTCAACTCCGTTGCCCGACAGAAATCTACGGTCGGGATACGCCAGCGATCGCTATACAGGTGGGGGTGTACTCACCAGCGCCATCTGTGGTCAGGTACTCCAGTACTTCTTGTCAACAAGACCTCAATTTTCTCCTCGGTCCACTGGTTCTCTATGGGGAGGAAGGGCGGGTCATTTAAATCATGATCATCGGGTAAGTATATTCAAAAATTTATTTTACTAATGAAAATAACATTTTTCAATATTAATCTTACCCGATGATCATGTAGCTGATTCACACCCAGGGTGGTGGGTGGAGACCAGTATACATGTTAACAAAGAAGCTAAGTATCCCGTATTTCATTTTTATTAGTTATTCAAAATAACAATAAAAAATAAATAAGTACCTGGTAAGGAAGTCGACTTGAACCATTACTCTGCCTTTAAAAAGTACGTCTTCCTTAGGATGCTGAACGACTCTTAGGTGCTGAAGTATAAAGGGCTGCAACCCATACTAAAGGACCTCATCACAACCTCTAACCTAGGCGCTTCTCAAGAAAGAATTGACCACCCGCCAAATCAACCAGGATGCGGAAGGCTTCTTAGCCGACCGTACAACCCAAAAACAACAATAAAAGCAATCAAGAGAAAGGTTAAAAAGGTTATGGGATTATGGGAATGTAGTGGCTGAGCCCTCACCTACTACTGCACTCGCTGCTACGAATGGTCCCAGGGTGTAGCAGTTCTCGTAAAGAGACTGGACATCTTTGAGATAGAATGATGCGAACACTGACTTGCTTCTCCAATAGGTTGCATCCATAACACTCTGCAGAGAACGGTTCTGTTTGAAGGCCACTGAAGTAGCCACAGCTCTCACTTCATGTGTCCTTACCTTCAGTAAAGCAAGGTCTTCTTCCTTCATATGAGAATGAGCTTCTCTAATCAGAAGCCTGATGTAGTAAGAAACTGCGTTCTTAGACATTGGTAGCGAAGGCTTCTTAACAGCACACCATAAGGCTTCTGATTGTCCTCGTAAGGGTTTTGACCTTTTCAGATAGTACCTAAGAGCTCTGACTGGGCAAAGTACTCTCTCCAGCTCGTTACCCACCAAGTTGGATAGGCTAGGGATCTCGAACGATTTAGGCCAAGGACGTGAAGGAAGCTCGTTTTTAGCCAAAAAACCGAGCTGCAAGGAACATGTAGCCGTTTCCGAAATGAAACCTATGTTCCTGCTGAAGGCGTGGATCTCACTTACTCTCTTAGCTGTTGCTAGGCATACGAGGAAAAGAGTTTTTAATGTGAGGTCCTTGAAAGAGGCTGATTGGAGCGGTTCAAATCTAGATGACATCAGGAACCTTAGGACCACGTCTAGGTTCCAGCCTGGAGTGGACAACCGACGTTCCTTAGAGGTCTCAAAAGACCTAAGGATGTCCTGCAGATCTTTGTTGGAGGAAAGATCCAAGCCTCTGTGGCGGAAAACCGCTGCCAACATACTTCTGTAACCCTTGATCGTAGGAGCTGATAGGGATCTAACGTTCCTTAGATGTAACAGGAAGTCAGCAATCTGGGTTACAGTGGTACTGGTTGAGGAAACTGCATTGGCCTTGCACCAGCTTCGGAAGACTTCCCATTTAGATTGATAGACTCTGCGAGTGGATGTCCTCCTAGCTCTAGCAATCGCTCTGGCTGCCTCCTTCGAAAAGCCTCTAGCTCTTGAGAGTCTTTCGATAGTCTGAAGGCAGTCAGACGAAGAGCGTGGAGGCTTGGGTGTACCTTCTTTACGTGAGGTTGACGCAGAAGGTCCACTCTTAGAGGGAGAGTCCTGGGAACGTCGACTAGCCATTGCAGTACCTCTGTGAACCATTCTCTCGCGGGCCAGAGGGGAGCAACCAACGTCAGCCGTGTCCCTTTGTGAGAGGCGAATTTCTGAAGTACCCTGTTGACAATCTTGAACGGCGGGAATGCATACAGGTCGAGATGGGACCAATCCAGCAGAAAGGCATCCACGTGAACTGCTGCCGGGTCTGGAATCGGAGAACAATACAATGGGAGCCTCTTGGTCATCGAGGTAGCGAACAGATCTATGGTTGGTTGACCCCACAGGGACCAAAGTCTGCTGCAAACATCCTTGTGAAGGGTCCACTCTGTGGGGATGACCTGACCCTTCCGGCTGAGGCGATCTGCCATGACATTCATATCGCCCTGAATGAACCTCGTTACCAGCGTGAGCCTTCGATCTTTTGACCAAATGAGGAGGTCCCTTGCGATCTCGAACAACTTCCTCGAATGAGTCCCCCCCTGCTTGGAGATGTAAGCCAAGGCTGTGGTGTTGTCGGAGTTCACCTCCACCACCTTGTTTAGCTGGAGGGACTTGAAGTTCATTAAGGCCAGATGAACCGCCAACAACTCCTTGCAATTGATGTGAAGTGTCCTTTGCTCCTGATTCCATGTTCCCGAGCATTCCTGTCCGTCCAATGTCGCACCCCAGCCCGAGTCTGATGCGTCCGAGAAGAGACGGTGGTCGGGGGTCTGAACAGCTAACGAAAGACCTTCCTTGAGAAGAATGCTGTTCTTCCACCACGTTAGAGTAGACCTCATCTCTTCGGAAACAGGAATTGAGACCGTCTCTAGCGTCATGTCCTTGATCCAGTGAGCAGCCAGATGATACTGAAGGGGGCGGAGGTGGAGTCTCCCTAACTCGATGAACAGGGCCAGCGATGAGAGTGTCCCTGTTAGACTCATCCACTGCCATACTGAGCATCGGTTCCTTCTCAGCATGCTCAGGATGCACTCTAGGGCTTGGTTGATCCTTGGGGCCGACGGAAAAGCCCGAAAAGCTCGACTCTGAATCTCCATACCCAGGTAAACAATGGTCTGGGATGGGACGAGCTGGGACTTCTCTAAATTGACCAGGAGGCCCAGTTCCTTGGTCAGATCCATAGTCCATCTAAGATTCTCCAGACAGCGACGACTTGTGGGAGCTCTTAAAAGCCAGTCGTCTAAATAGAGGGAGGCTCTGATGTCTGCCAAGTGAAGGAATTTCGCAATATTCCTCATCAGTCGCGTAAACACAAGAGGTGCCGTGCTTAGGCCAAAGCACAGGGCTTGGAATTGGTACACAACCTTTCCATAGACGAATCTCAGGAAAGGTTGGGAGTCTGGATGGATGGGGACGTGAAAGTATGCGTCTTTCAGGTCTAACGAGACCATCCAGTCCTCCTGCCTGACCGCTGCTAGGACCGACTTCGTCGTCTCCATCGTGAACGTCTGCTTGGTGACATAAGCATTGAGCGCACTGACGTCCAGCACCGGTCTCCAACCTCCTGTCTTCTTGGCTACCAGGAAGAGACGGTTGTAAAAGCCCGGGGATTGATGGTCCCGGACTATGACCACTGCCTCCTTCTGTAGCAAGAGCGACACCTCTTGTTGCAACGCTAGCCTCTTGTCCTTCTCCTTGTAGTTGGGAGAGAGGTTGATGGGAGATGTAGCTAGAGGGGGATTGCGGCAGAACGGAATTCTGTATCCCTCCCTCAGCCACTTCACAGACTGAGCGTCTGCACCTCTGCTCTCCCAAGCTTGCCAGAAGGTCTTGAGTCTGGCTCCTACAGCTGTCTGGAGAGGAAGGCAGTCAAAACTTTCCTCTTGTGGACTTGGAACCCTTCTTGGACTTGCCACGGTGACTGTCTGCACGGGTACCTCCTCTGCTGGAGGTTCTGCCACGAAAGGGCGGGATGAACCTGGAAGCAGGTGTATCAACTGCTAGGGGGCGGTAAGGTTTGGTCACGGAAGGTAAGGTCTTAGCCTTACGTGCAGAAGAAGCCATGAGGTCATGCGTATCCTTCTGGAGAAGAGAGGCAGCCATCCCCTTAATTAACTCCTCCGGAAACAGACACTTAGAAAGAGGAGCAAACAGCAACTCTGACCTCTGGCAAGGGGTGATACCAGCAGATAAGAAGGAGCACAGATGTTCTCTTTTCTTGAGGACCCCTGATACATAAGAAGCCGCAAGCTCGCCAGACCCATCTCGTATTGCCTTGTCCATGCTGGACATGATCAGCATGGTTGAGTCCTTGTCAGAAGGGGCAGTCTTCCTGCTTAAGGCTCCCAGACACCAATCGAGGAAGTTGAATATCTCGAAAGCACGAAAGACTCCCTTTAACAAGTGATCAAGATCTGAAGAGGACCAGCAGATCTTCGAACGTCTCATAGCCAACCTGCGGGGAGAGTCAACCAGACTTGAGAAGTCGGCCTGGGCAGAGGCAGGAACCCCCAAGCCAGGTTCCTCTCCCGTGGCATACCAGACGCCCGACTTAGAAGCCAGCTTGGGAGGAGGAAACACAAAAGAGGTCCTTCCCAGTTGCTTCTTGGACTGCAACCAATCCCCCATAACCCTCAAAGCTCTCCTTGATGATCTGGCGAGAACAAGCTTGGTAAAGGCAGGCGCAGTAGACTGCATGCCCAGAGCAAACTCGGAGGGAGGAGAACGAGGGGTTGCAGACAAAAAGTGTTCAGGGTACAACTCTCTGAACAAAGCAAGGACTTTGCGGAAGTCTAAGGAGGGTGGCGAAGACTTGTGTCCTTCAACATCAGAATGAGGATCATCTAGATGAGCAGCTTCATCCTCAGAAACCTCCTCACCCGACAGTTGAGTTGTAAGAGGCAAAGGCAGAGCAGCAAGCTGAACGGCTGAATCCTGCAGAACGGGTGCATGCGTACCTGCGGATCCATCATCATGCCTCTGCTGGACGGAGTGTGAGCTGGTAACAACAAAAGCAGAGGGCCGGCGTGAGGGAGGGTCTGCGGTGGGCTGAGGAGCATGTGGTGTGGTATGCAGAGCATGCTGTAAGGCATGCGGCTCATGCTGCATGGCATGCGGCTCATGCTGCATGGTATGCGGCTCATGCTGCATGGGATGAGGCTCATGCTGCATGGTATGAGGCTCATGCTGCATGGGATGCGGCTCATGCTGAATGGTATGCGGCTTATGCTGCATGGCATGCGGCTCATGCTGCATGGGATGAGGCTCATGCTGCATGGGATGAGGCTCATGCTGCATGGGATGAGGCTCATGCTGCATGGTATGCGGAGCATGCTGTAAGGCCTGCGGAGCATGCTGTATGGGTTGAGGAGAATGCCGCATAGTGCTGGAACCCGGCAACTCCCGATGCGGCAGCTCACGCATGTAAGCAGAAGGTGCAGCACGAACATGCGTCTGGCAGTGAGGACTGCGCAACGGTGGAGGAGCTCTCACAGGAGGAGGGGTGTTAACCTTCTCTGCCTGATACTCCTGCATAAAAGCCGCAAGCTGAGACTGTATAGTCTGCAGCATGGACCACTTAGGGTCTACTGTGGTTGTAGCAGAGGCCTGTTGAGGGACCACTCTACCTCTCTTAGGAGGTGTACAGTCATCAGATGACTGCGGCGAGTCCGAACTGACCCAGTGGCTACACCTGGGCCGTTGGACTAGCTCGGAAGGGACCTTACGTTTGAGCGGTCGTGAGACCTTAGTCCACCGTTTCCTCCTGGAAACCTCTTCCACAGACGAGGAATGTAAGGGCTCATTCGTCTGGGAGTGGAAGGGACGATCCTTAGCAGATACGTCCGCAACCACTGAGGATACATCTGTGCGCCGATCAAGGCCTGCCGAACCCTTTGGTCCTTCGACATTGCTTCTCCCCTGGGCTTGGGAGCTTGCAAGAGGTCCCGGACTGGGAGGACGACTGGCACGCACAGATGTATCCTCATGCGCAACACTGACACTGACACTATGCACAGCACTAGCACTAACACTTCCCACTGCACTCTTCGCTTTCAGCTCTCTGACATCCGCCAAGAGCTGATTGCGGTCACTAACCAACGACTCCACCTTATCACCGAGAGCCTGAATGGCACGCAACATATCAGCCATTGCAGGCTGAGCACTCGTAGCAGGTTCGGGGGTCACCACCACAGGGGAAGGAAAAGGTTGAGGGGCATGGGGAGAGGAAATATCCAAAGAGCGAGAAGAACTCCTCCTATCTCTCTCCTTCTCTAACCTACGAGTATATCTGAGGAATTCATTAAAATCGAATTCCGAAAGCCCAGCACATTCCCCACATCAATCTTCCAATTGACAGGATTTTCCCCTACAATTGGAACATACGGTGTGAGGATCAACAGAGGCCTTCGGAAGACGCCTATTACAAGTCCTAACACTACATCGCCTATATTTAGGAACTTGGGAAGTGTCAGACATCTTGAATTCTAGAAGTAGTCAAAGGGGGAATTCCAAAGTAAAGCAAAGATCGTTAACCAATGAATCAAATTAATACCAAAAGCTTGCTAAGCTAAGGCTAAAGCTTCCTGTACAGCGAAGGCTAAATTTCAGAGCAAATACTTCACCAAATCGTGAACAAAAGACTCCAAAATCAACAGCGTATCCATGTAGGTCTTGCCGGTGGCACGACAGAGGAAAAATTGAGGTCTTGTTGACAAGAAGTACTGGAGTACCTGACCACAGATGGCGCTGGTGAGTACACCCCCACCTGTATAGCGATCGCTGGCGTATCCCGACCGTAGATTTCTGTCGGGCAACGGAGTTGACAGCTACATGATCATCGGGTAAGATTAATATTGAAAATATATATATATATATATATATATATATATATATATATATATATATATATATATATATCCTGTCACAATCAGGGGGAAGAGGAGGGAGTAGTCATTCCCTGGTGAGAGAGGGTACCCCAAGATGTACACTCGGAACAACACAAATTGCTGAACCAACGGACTGTAATTTAGAAAAGGGGAGTGTGTGGGAAGGGTTGAATGTGTGTGTGAATGCGTGCCCATCTATCTAAATATTTAGCCGTCATTTTTGACACGTCACGTACACTCGTTAAGAACACCTGGTGAAAATTTTTACCTAATTGGAAAATAAATTGTTTTCAACTAACACTAGATCATGCAATGCTAATGGCTCTATAATTTGCCTAATTGCTTCGGATAAAAGTTTTTTTTATTTCAGTTCTATTGAATTACCACAAAAGCAATATATCACAATGATCACGTTGTCATTGTTTTACGGCTCCAAACACAAGGATTAGAACAGCAACAGACAGGAAAAAGTATGTTGGATAACTGCAAGTAGCAAAGACCACCATTACATACTGTAACTAGAGGGGTATGCAGTAGAGAGCATAGCCTACCTCTGCAATGCAAAGTCATCTTAATTTGCTCAACTCCACCGAGTGTGTTATACATCGATGTCTTTTATTCAAAATCTAATGGATTTGTCATTGAGTTATACCCCACATATCGACCAAGTTTAATTGAAATTGGTTCAGCAGTTTTTGCGTAGTATTAGTCACCCAAATAATAAACAAACAAAATATTTGCCATTTACTTAACATTGTGATTATTCTCAAAGTACTGCTGTGTACTTGTACTTTGATGTACTTTATCCAAAAGGTTACAGTTTTATCCTTGGGTCATACCCAACATGATTAACAAGTTTGGTCAAAATCGGTACAGTAGTTTATGTATAGAGGTTACCGCAAACAACTACGTAGACGATGACAGGGGTAAATAAATACCCTTCACAAAATTTTTTACTTTAGCAAAGTCATTCACAGTTATCAGAAAACACTGCATATCCTTACCATCTTCCATAAATAACCCTCGAACAAAATTGTTTTCAAAAACATCTATTCAACCTGAAAGTAAAAGCAAAGGACCTGGAGGCCAAAATTAAAGCGAGCCCCACTTTTCCAGGCAGTGGGTGGGGCCTCCCCATTACCCGGCAGCAACCACTACTACCTCGTTAAAAGTGTAAACGGAAATTCCAGTTTTTACTGAAGTCATACTCCCATTAAAGGACGATGATTTGTATTTGTGCAGAAACAAATTAAAAAATCACATCATAACAAATTTCAATACTATACTATATAGTTCATTTGTAGAACTTTTAATATCTTTATAGTTTATCTGTATAACTTTTAACAATCTTGCAAATTTAATTTAGTTTACAAAGCCCTAACCAGTCCACAGATAACTTAATCCCCACTGAACCCAACAACATGCAGTACAAGGCCAGATATAATTGAAAATACAGGAATGTGTTATACAACTACCTAACCTAATCTCACCTAGTACCTGGTACACTGGATCCAATAAGAGCTTGAGAACTGCAAATTTACAATACCCAACAATTCACGTAACAATAGTATCAATTCGACAGCACTCAACACTTTTTCATTCGTAAAGATTAATCATTGCTTTAGCCTATTCATTTGTCCTTTCATATTACTAATGGGAAATAATTTACATCAATGCATACATCAAAACATGCAGCTACCCCACGTAAATTTGTACATTCGTAAAAGAATCCAACTGAAATCAGAAATCTCAGATATTGTATCAAATGTTCATACACTGTAATAAGATAAAGAAATATTGTAATAAAACAATATTATATAGCTTAATATAGTAAGCGAAACGACATTTGCAATAACCTGATATTATTTCATATGAAACAGGACTATTCGTTTAATTTGTAGCAGGAAATTGTAAGCATGCAAGTCAGGTTAGGCCTATTCTAGGCTAAAATTTAATAAAATTCAACTCGCAAACAGTTTCTTAGAACCGATTCAGTTTATAAGTAGAGTACCTTCTGTATTTATACGTGCTTTGAACAGTTTTGATGACAATAATCATTGGAAACTTGCATTTTTTATGTTAAAAGAACAATTAAAACAAATGAAGTTATGTCTGAAAAAAACATTTTCAAAAGGATAACAAAAACAGAGATAAAGCCTAATTTAAGGTTCCTCACCTAACTTAACCTATGACCCCTATCCTTTCCTATCGGGGTAGGCCCCACCTAACACCTCCCTAGGCTCTCTGGTAGTTATCGACATTATTAACATGAACCAATTAGAGCTACAAAGGTATCAGTACTTTCCCATTTATAGAAAATTATTCACTTAAATCTCATTGAAAGAATGTATAATTCCATAAACAACCTTCGTTTATATACATGCAACTATATGCTGATGAAAATCAAGTCTAACCTAACTCTGGTCTAAGGTTTTATATTCAGTTGTTTCGGATAGATAAATTTTCCCATACAAATACTTTCCAGAGCCTTTGTAGTTCGGTGGAACACACAGGATATAAAATTCAAAACGTTATGACTGATAACCCACATTTAAAAAGGGAAATAAACATAAGAAACACAACTAATTTAAGGTTACCCTCCTAACCTAACTTAAGTATCCCAACCTACCGGGGGGGGGGGTACAGCCCCCTGCATCCCCCACCTCCTCACATTAATGCATTCTTAGCTTAAATGTATTTTCTTCCTAAACGGGTTTACTCCTGACGAGGTACCACTAAATCAATATTTCGTATATCGTAAAATTAGCTTTACATTCTCGTATATCAGACGAAATTAAACTTCTCCATGTAGAAAATCAACGTAACAATTATTTAGAAAGTTTAAAAATGTCCAAACGAACTAAATTAACCTTAAAACCATAGAATATATAAAATAAAACTCAATAAATAGCTAATTATGATTTTAAATAAACTAATTAGGTCACTTACTTGAATAGTCTAGGCTGAGCTGCTACATTGTAGTCGTATTTCTGTCCAATTGTCCTTCTTTCCTGCTTCAATTTTTTATTCACTGATAACGCACAATATAAAGGACACGTCTCCGACATCACTGATAAAAATACTATCTAGTTCAGGGACCCCATATACTGTGTTGTGTTGCGGGGCATTGTGGGTAATCACAGTAAAGCTTCAGTTACACCCTTACAACGACCCCTCACTTTTTGAGTAATTTCTTTTTCTCCATATTTCTTTCGTTTATATCATATTTTATCTTTTATCTAGATATGAATATAATTTTCAATAATTTGCTGTATTTAAATTCATTATTTTCTTTTCTTAATTCCTGTCAAAATGAAAAATAGATCTTTTGCAATCAGTATAGTTACTGCACTTTTCATGTAAATTTATAGTAAGATACAAGTTCTTAGGTTTACTTTTTATCCCAATAATTCTACTGCTACAAATTCCTTGTTGTCTGTGTGTCTTTCTTTAATTTTCTCCTTTCTATTTCCTGTATAGTTTTAGGCTCACTTTATTTTTTCAGTTCTTCTTTCCACTAGCCATTATCATAGGATCTAGCATTGATTGAGTTTGACTTTTGTTTTTAGGCCTATTTTTGTTCCTATCTTAATTTGTCCAGTGTCCAGGATTTTCTCTTGCATACACTTTATTGTTGCCACTATAATTTTCATTTTTCCTTTATGTCCTATATACCTATTTCAGAAACTATTTTTTTTTCTATTTAAGGTGATATCTATATACTGAAGCTTCCCATTTCCCACCCTTATCTTCACTGATGATGTCTTTTGTATATATAATGGAGGTCAGTTAGTTAAGTTCAAGGGAAACCAAAATGAGTTTCAAAATATCACTTCGAATTTCAACGATGTCATCATAGATTTTGGTATGAATATTCCTCATGAACACGGTTTATCGTTTTCACAATTACTTTATTATACAATTTCATTCAAAATGTAACACACACACGCACACACACACACATATATATATATATATATGTATATATATATATATATATATATATATATATATATATATATATATATATATATATATACATATAAAATAATCGTCATATTAGAATGATAGACAATCTTTTCCAACATTCTTCTTTTTCAAAAATATTGAACTGATCCAAATGTTAAAGGTGATATCCCTTCCATATCCTTATTTCTTTTTCTTTTCCTTTTTTCCTTTGTGACAAGAGATGATTGGTGGGGACTGTGTGGCGTGTGTCCTGGTTGTTAGAAATGATAACAGCGGGATAGATAAGCCTTATCAGAATGAGATTGAGACCACCTAGGCTATAGGAAAAGTCTAATCACAGTGACAGTAAAAAAGCCTTTGTCGGTTACTTAAAGTAAGGCTGCTAATACAGAAAGGTAGATTTTGATGGGTGACAGTGAAATAGAGATACCTTTGTCAAAGCTGAAGGATAAAGAACGCTGTAAGAAATGATAGAAGAATTCTGATTACATCTTTATATTAAAGGTTTAAAGGCTTAAAGGCCACTCATGAATGGCAGAAGCAAGGGACTGTGTCATTGCCCTATTTAGCAGAACAATGTCCTAGAGACTGACCATATTACATATGATCAGCGTCCAACACCCTTCTCCACCCAAGCTAGGACCAAGGAGGGCCAGGCGATGGCTGCTGATAACTCAGCAGATAGACCTATAGGCTCTCCCAAACACGCCCCCCCCCCCCCATCCTTAGCTCACACGGATGGTGAAGTTGTAGCGAACAAAAGAACTAACAAATTTGAGCGGGACTCGAACCCCAGTCTGGTAATCACCAGGCAATGACGCTACCACCAAGCCATCACGTGACATTGCTCTAGCAATCAGGACAATGCCCTAGAGACTGACAATATTACATATGATCAGCGGCCAAGCCCCCTCTCCACCCAAGCTAGGACCAAGAAGGGCCGGGCAATGACTGCTGATGACTTGGCAGATAGACTTATAGGCTCCCCTAAACCCTCACCCCCCATCTTTAGCTCACATGGAGGGTGAGGTTGCAGCGACCAAAATAACTAACGAGTTTGAGCGGGACTCGAACCCCAGTTTGGCAATCACCAGGCAATGTCACAACCACCAGGCCACCATAATCCTAAAAGTGGGAAATGAATGGTTGTGGTAGCCTATTGTAAACTTCCCTACCTGGAGATCTGCTGGACTGGGGTTCGAGACTTGCTCAAACTCAATAGTTTCTTGTGGTGTCTGCAACCTCACCATCCTTGAGTACTAAGGATGGGGGTACGGAGTCTATAAGTCTACCTGTTGAGTCATCAGCAGCCACTGCTTGGCCCTCCTTGGTCCTAGCTTGGGTGGAGAGGGAATTGTTTAGCTAGGGTATAGTCACTGTCCCTTGCCTCTGCCATTCATGAGTGACATTTAAACCTTTAAACCGATTGAATACTGTATTGTACTTGGTGATTGAGTATTGCAATATTCTTTTTTTTTAGATTAATAAGGTTATATTTTACAAAGGAATACAGTTTTCTAGAAGGAGTGAAAGCAGCATATGGTAATATATAAAATGCATAGTCTATATCATGTTATGGTAGGCCTACTTGCTTGACCATAGCTGTTTAAATATATTTATTCGTGTTTGTTGTAATAAATTTAATTAATTCCGTTTATCTGATTAAGAGTAGGTGAAATTAATTAGTTTAGTTAATTTAAACAAATATTGGCCCATCTTTTATCATATTGAATACGTAAAATGTGATATTTTCATTTTAATATAAGTAAGTATTCGATGACAATCATTGCTAAAATATATAAATTAAGGGTTTAGACTAATTCTTGGTTAAACTATTAATACGTGTGATTGTATGTAAGTGTGTAGATAGTAAATAAAGTAAAATATAAGTATAGAACGCAGGCGACAATTCCACTGAAATGGGCCTACCAAGGGAAATATACGAAGAAGACCAAAAGCCTTAAGGGAAATATTTCGAATAAGTAGGAAAGTTTTTCTGCCTTGGCGATTTTATTAAGAATTCTTCTTTTTTTTATTCAAGACGAATTATCACACAATCACGCTGTTCTTTCATATCACGTTCGTAATTAGATATATTTTGAACCATAACCTGAGAGAGAGAGAGAGAGAGAGAGAGAGAGAGAGAGAGAGAGAGAGAGAGAGAGAGAGAGAGAGAGAGAGAGAGAGAGAGAGAGAGAATGTATTATATTTTCTTCCCCAGTACAGAAGCTTAAAGCGAAAAATTAAAGACATACTTACCTGTTAAAGAAGTCAATAAAAGTAAACCTATACATCTCTATGATTAACAAAGTCTTTTTGAATTATATTATTCAAAATAAAGATATAAATTGAAAAAAAAACTAACTGGGATGATAAAGTAAACGAGCCATTGATTTTTCTATAGAAAAGATACGAGCAAATTGCATTCTATAAACTACAATAAATTGGACAATGGCATTGTTTTTATTTCATTATATACGCTGCTATTAGACTTGGTAGCTTATAATAAGATTAGTTTATCGAGTCGTAGCCACAAAAACACATATAATGTCCTACAATGACTAAATGAATATATATAAGAAAATATGTATTCAATTTGCACAAAAACAAAAATCCTGCTTCGTCAAGGTTACTCATGAAATATCTTGAAGTGTACCTGATATAATAATTAGGGCATTGCACATTGGCGATCTATTTAAAAAATTAGTATTTTATATTAGCCTACATTTTTTTTTAAATAATTAGAATGTGCAGTATCGTTTTTTAATACAATAAATTACCATAAATGATTTTACTGTATATAAATATATGAAAATGTGTATTCAATTGGCTCAAAAACAAAAATAGTAATTTATATTGAATAGTAATTCATATAAAATTCTTGGAAAATAATTGGAATGTATAAATGTATGAGTCTCGTTTTTAATACCATAAATTGCCATAAATCATTTTATTGTTTAATGTTTTCGATACAAAAGAGGAAGAGGAGGAGGAGGAGGAAGAGGAAGAAGAAGAAGAAGAGATAAACAAAATAACAAATCTATTTGTTTATATTTAAATGTTTAATGTGACTAGTGTTCGGTGACCGCGGGATATATAAATAAACTTTAAAGTGAAATTTGAACCTTTTGAGGGAGATTTATTTTGTAAGTAGACATATTCGGGTTATTTCTAATATCCTGTTATTCGTTTTTGTGTTCTTATTCAAATGGCATTTGTATACATTTTGTTTCTGTATTTTATTGTTTGGTAAAATCAGAATCGTTTATCAGGCCTAAATTAATGGGACGTTACAATTGCTAGGCCTATAGACCACTCAGAGAACTTTTAGTTTAGAGCAGGATTGAATTAGAATTTGAAAATTGTATTAATTTATATTTTGTGTTTGCGTTTCGAACTATTCTCCCCTATAGGTCTATTTCTATTTGAAATGTGTACGGAATCTCCTCTAAGACTAACAATGATGGGTTTTACTATAGTTATGGACGCAAAAAGTTGCTACTAAAAAAAAGGTGTTTTCTGTAGATAAATGTTCGTTTTATTCGTAAAGGACACTTATTTTCACTGTAAATAAAAATTTGGAGCCTTTGTATATCAGCGGCCAATTCCTCACGTGTTCATTAAAAATGGACATCAACTAACTTGAACATTCCCCCCTAACCTAACCTACAAGCTGTGTCCTTACTTACTTACCTAACGGGGAAGGGGGGGACGCCTCCTGCGGCCCCCCCTTACACTTCCGTATTCTAAGGTAGGCAGGATATACATACAGCTGGCCGCTATCATACATACACCCCAAAAATTTAATTATCTAAGAAATAAAAATCAATGGGATTAGCATGCACAGTTCAGCATGTAGCCTACCGGTTGCCAGTACATAGGAGCTTGATGCTTTTCTTTTTCCGCGAGCGCACGGTGGAGCAGAAAGCATTGCATTTCTAAAATATATTCCTGGGCTTAGACAGTCAAACAGGTTTTTGGTTTATTTGATGTTTAAATGAAGGCCAAATTCAGTGTAAGAACATTATTTACTACAGGAAAAACTATTTTTCTGCTTGAAATGTTGTTCCATCTGTACCTATAATTCTTCCCAATAATGTAGGTACTTGTGTAGATTGTTGGGTCACCAGGCCGGCAGTTTGTATAGAAAGCTAGGAACCCACTTATCTATGTCCATTGTCTCCCGTATCTTATTGTATTTACGAGTATATTGGTTAATGAACCAATGCTAATTAATCAGTTATTAGTCTTCGCTATGCTGTGGCTTGCAATTAAACATTATTTTATCACTTATCTGTTCTGGCAAGCGGTACCCATTGCGCAACGCTTGTTAGCCGAGTGGGCAAGTATTTCGGTGAACAAAAAAATCGGTGACCCAACCACCTACACACTACCCATAATATGTAAGTATTAATACTAACGCTGGCCGCATATAGACTACAATGATAGGCCTACACATATTCATAGCTTCTAAACGCTTTTCTAGTCTGCGGGCCTAAGTTTTCTCCTTAATTTTTTTTTTTCCAATTTTCTATTACCATCATAACCTAACCTAGATTAAGCCTCCCCACCTAACTTAACTTAGTATGCTATGACTTTACCTACCAGGGGGCTATAACCTCCCTTAAGCCCCAAGGGGGCCATGTCCTTACCTTAACTTAGTATTTTTCTGTATTGCGGTGTGTATATGAGGATATACAATACAGTCTGATGGGCTTAGTAGTGGAAAATGAAAGGATTAATAAAGGGGATTATTTTCCATGGCTCAAAATTAGTCTTTTCTAAAAAGGAATAAGAATGTGTCGATTGTCAGAAACAGTAGGAACAATAGCTTCCTTTCTTTAGTCTTTTGAGTTGCAAAATTTCTTGTGGCACCTGTGGAAAATAATGTTTTTCAATTAACATACAGTAACTACCAGAACGCCACTTAATATATGATTAGGCAACAACTTATCAGTAGCTTTTTCATGTATAAAATAAATATAAATGACCTTATATTAGGAATAATTGCAACTGGGGCACAGGAACATCCAACTGTAACAAGATTAGGAAATAACTGAATGAAAATGAAGATGAGGGAGTTGGTGCCGTAGTGAAAGTAGGTGATTGGCTAAAGGAAATAATGTGATAATGAAAAGGCACTGATTGGTCATTTAGATGATGATTGAAGTGGTAGCCCAGTTTGAATGGTAATAGAAATTGGAAAGCTAAAAGTATTTATTTTATGCAAAACACTTTTTCATTTGCAGTAAGTTACTTGTAAGAAAGTGTTTCGATAAGAAGGGTATTGAGGATCAGATTATTATGCCTATCTCTATGTATAAGTGAGTGGTGTAAGGGTAAATATATAACAAAAGGTCCTCAATTTACAAACATTCGACTTACAAACATTCGGGGATATAAACACAAATCCAATTGAAAATAACAAATATAAGATAAAGAAATACTGTGATAAAACAATATTATATACTTTAACCCTTTTACCCCCAAAGGACGTACTGGTACGTTTCACAAAAGCCATCCCTTTACCCCCATGGACATACCGGTACGTCCTTGCAAAAAAATGCTATAAACATTTTTTTTTTCATATTTTTGATAATTTTTTGAAAAAATTCAGGCAATTTCCAAGAGAATGAGACCAACCTGACTGCTTTATGACAAAAATTAAGGCTGTTAGAGCAATTTAAATAAAATATACTGCAAAATGTGCTGGGAAAAAATGACCCCCTGGGGGTTAAGGGTTGGAAATTTACAAAGAGCCTGGGGGTAAAAGGGTTAATACAGTAAGCAAAATGACATTTGGAATAACCTGTTATTTATTTCATATGAAACCCGACTGTTTGTCGACTTTTACAGGCGGAAATCATAGGCATGGGATTCAGGTTAGGGCTACCCTAGGCCAAAATTTAACAAAATTCAACTGATGAACAATTTGACATACAAAGAGCTTCTTGGAATCAAATAAGTTTGTAAGTGGAAGACCTTCTGTACTCAATAATATGGTGGGGTACCTCATTTGGGTTGGAGAAAAGAGAAAAAAGGGAAATATGAGGATGCATACTGACCTAACCTGACCATAACAGTATATATGTACTCTAACACTGTTTCCACATATGATGAAATACAGTATACATTCTTATCCTCCCAATACTCTTCTGACTGAATCACTTTCTTGTATGTAACTCTTATTGTAGATGAACAGTTTATGCTCAAAATCAACTCATTTTTTATTTTCACATAACACTTTTGGCTAATCACCTATCATCATTTGGCTTTTACTCTACAGTACTCTCACTGCCCGACGATTTCAAACCGACTGCGCTCCTTTGCACCCGGCCTACTTTGTACTTTTTCCTTCTTGACTAACTCAGTCTCATAATCGAATTGTCTCTCATCACATGGGCATCTCCCGCTATAGTACTCTTTGTGCAGAATCATGTTGTGATGTAAAAAAACCTGTACATATCCAATGTGTTTATAGTGGTTTTAGTGTCATGTGTGATACATACGTTACACTACCCCACACGCCAAACAGTCAACAGCTCAAGAGTTGCATCGTGCTTCAGACTTACTATGCAGAACTTCGTATGGAAGTGGTTAATGGTATTGTACTGATACTTTTCCTATTAATATTTATTGTGTTTGTGTATTCGCTGTATATTAGTGTTATTCTTATATTAACTACTGTACAGTACTGTATACAAAATACCATACTTTACAGTAGTAAGGTAGATTCTGCATAGGCTGCGTATACGATGAGTTGAAACAGTGCGAGTTGATCTGCCGAAAACAGCGATCACTTATAAATGTTACCTTAGCCAATTAAGCTGTACTGTAGTGATAGTACTGTACATATATTACAGTAATACAGTCAGCTCTCATTATTCGTGGGGTTAGGTAACGTAGACAGGGGCAAAAATCAAGAATCCTTGAATGCTTTATGCCCCAAGGTGGGTTAACTCCTAACCTACAAACTCACTGCTAATTGGCTACACACGGTAGCCTAACACTCTAGGTAACACACTACTGTACTATATTGTTTTTACATGGTTTTTATCACAGTATAAGTATTGTATTACTGTAAGAACATACAGTACTTTAGTAACTGCCCACAAGTGTACTGTACTGTAGTACTGTACGTACGTACAGTACACAGTAAGACTAAACATAACAAGGGTCGTCACCACACTTATACTTAAATACTTTGTCAAGAAAACACTGTTGTTTCTATTTAACAACACTCGCTGATAATGCAGTGTATATTACTGTAATATATGTACAATATTATTACGACAGTACAGTTTAATTAGCTAAGGTAACACACATAAATGATCACTGTTTTTGGCAGGTCAACAAACACCGTTCCAAATCACCGTACACATAGCCTATGCAGCTGTACATTACTACTGTACTGTAAAGTATGCTATTCTGTATACAGTACAGTACTGTCCAGTAGTTAATATAATAATAACACTAATACATAGTGAATACACTAACACAATAAATATTAAAAGAAAAGGCATAAGTACAGCACCAAAACCATTCTAACCATTTACGTACAAAGTTCTATACAGCAAGTCTGAAACATGATGCACTTTTGAGCCGGCAACTGTTAGGCGTGGGGGTAGCGTAATATATGTATCACACATTACACTAAAATCACAATAAACACACTGGATATGTACAGGTATTTTTATACCACAAAGTAATTCTGCACAAAGAGTACTGTAGCGGGAGATGGACATGCGATGAGAGACGATGCGATTATGAGGCTGAGTCAGTCAAGAAGCAAAAAGTGCGAAGCAGGCTGGGTGCAAAGGAACGCAGACGGTTTGAAATCGTCGGGATGTGAGGGTACAGTCAGCATTCGCTCTTCGCGGGGTTTAGGTAACAGAAACAGGCGCGAAGAACGAGAATCTGCAAATACTTGCTGTCCTAGGGTGGGATAACTCCTAAACTTACCAACTTACTGTCCTTTGCCTATGTGCGGTCAATTACCATACTAAGTACTGCCTCATATTGTTTTTATTTAGTTTGGTTTCTATCATAGTGTAATTATTTTGTAATTGAATGAAGACATTTCAGTAAGTGCACAGTAGCCTACATATTCACACGTGTACTCAACGTACTGGACACAGTACGTAACATTACAATAGTCATCGGGACACTTATAGTTGCAAATCACTGTTGTTCCTATCTAATATAACACTTGCTGATACTGTAGTTTATATTATTGTAATTTATGTACAGTACTATTATTACATTACAGCTAACTGTACTGTAAGTGTTCGCTGTTTTTGTTTGGACGACTCGCACTGTTTGACAACGCAGCGCACACGTAGCCTACATTTATATATTGTACAGTACTGTACAGTATGTGTTTTAAGTTATGTACAGTAGTGTACAGTATAGTTAATAAACAATACTATACATTTCTTTAATATTATACTGTACAATATTTATACAAAGACCACTAACCATTTTCATACGAAGTTCTACCGAGCACTCTTAAAGCATGACGCAACTCCTGATGTGTCGTCTCTTGCGCAGTACTGTAGAGAATCGCACTCCTGTACAGTGTTTATATTTACCAGGTAATGTACTGTAGATGTATGTATTACTGTACAGTACAGTATACAAATGCATCGTTTTTCTACATGAAAATGAGATTCTGCTCATAAAAGACCGAAGTGAGAGATGCACACGCGAAGAGAGACAATGCAAGACTGAGTTCGAGTCAGCGTGGGAGGGGATGTTGTACTGGATGGGAAGGGAAGTGACGCGAAGCAAGCTGGGTGTAGAGGAGCGTGGGCTGTTTGAAGTTGTCGCGCTTTGAGAGTACTTTTTGCAAACCCGCGAATTTGTGATTTGTTCTTTAATAGGTTATATGGTTCTCTGTGTGGCAAACAAGCAAAATTGCAAAGATAGTTTATTGAACTGTGCCATTGTACTGTATTTTATCCTCTCTCTCTCTCTCTCTCTCTCTCTCTCTCTCTCTCTCTCTCTCTCTTTCTCTCTCTCTCTCTCTCTTTTACTGTTGTTGTACCTTAAATTATATTCAAATGTACTTTACAGTAATTTAACAGTACTGTACGATACAGTATTCAACAGTACTGTACTTTATAGTACTTAACAGTAATGTACTGTACTGTTGTGTACTGTACTCTGTACAGTATTGTACTTGACTTGAATGCATATTAATGAAGGTGTCTGGTTTTTATAACATGATTGCAGGTTGTAAGTACTTCGAAAATCGCCTTGGAACGAAGTAACGACATAGGGCATGGTATGACTACTTTATGCAGCACTGGCCTGTTTTGAAGGGTGCCATCATTAATTCCCTCTTCTCAAGTCTCTGCTGCTTTTTCAATGATTAAAATGGAGAAATATTAAATTCTGAGGGCTGATAGATAGTGATGGCATTGCTTCACTTATACTGTTACAGAACACTGGGTGTGTTTGAGTATTCCATGCATGGGGGGGGGGGGGGGGGTTTGAATGGTACCGCCATCCTTTCCCTCTCTGTGCTGTGTCTTCCTGAGAGTCTTGTCCCCTGGGAAGAAGCATCAGTACCTACTGCTCCTGCTTACCTTGTCTCATATGCAGTCTTCATTCCTGGAGGGAAAATAGCTCCAATGTGGATTTCCCATGCACTGGAATCTGTTGATTATAATTAGTGTTCAAGTCATAGGTCATAGTGCTCCTGTCACATGCGTTCAGCGCTACACGGGGCGTAACAAGTTTCCATAAGGCCACAGAGCTTTCTACCACTCAAAGCCCAATCTTCGGCATGACGATCCTTATGTGGTAGCCTATTTGAAATGTCTCTGCCTGGTAATCTGCTGGCCTGGGGTTCAAGACCCGCTCAAGCTTGGTAGTTTCTTGTAGTGTCTGCAACGTCACTTTCCTTGTGACCTTGGGGAGCCTGTAGGTTTACCTGCCGAGTCTCCATCACCTTGGTTCAGGATCTAGAACCCAGCTGCTCGCAACGTCAAGTCCTCCTTCATCTCATCCCTTGAAAACATGGCTAGCGGGAACAAGGATGCCTTGCCTTCCATCATTAGAGGGAACTATGACTACTCCAACTTCAATAGAAGGAATAAGAGAGGAGATTTTAGAACTTTTCTTTTCTGACTTCGTGTGACCATTAGACTTATTGGTCCTGTGAGCGAAGATGTGAAAGGACCATCCGGGAATTGGGCAGAAGTTAAACATGTAGTTTTGGATTTTTCCAGCTCTCGGGAAGGACCTATCAGGGACGTAGTTCTTGAAGACAAGAGTATGGTATTGACAGACCATCTTTTCCGCCCGTTACCTACGGGATTGTACCCATGGATCTCTGGTTATCTGTAGTCTTGGCTCGATGGTAGTTACTTGACAGATAGCCTAAGATAGTGGTCATAATTTAAGTCTAGAATGAGAAGGTAAAAGGACGGACCCTTCTACCTCGTCTTTCTTCCCCTTCCTGGCTGTGAAGCAGTCACTCAGTTGTTTTCTTGATCGGAATCACACGATCGAGCAACTTTTCTCAACAAATAAGTTTTTAGTTGAAGTCTCTACCCCATCCTTTCAGATGAGGGTAAGAATGGCCAAAAGTATGTGCAAACTTATTTCTCATACTAACCATGGATATAGGTTTTTCCTTGACTATCTACCAGTCCCTGGTAGTGACGTAGCCTAACATCTGTTACATCTTCATGCCCAGGTCGTTAGGAGATAGACAGGCACCGCCACTTTTGCTCCTGTAGAGGATAAAAGTGCTTTGACATTTCCATAAAAGTAAACCATTTAGTTAGTTATTTTTCTTAACAATACAGAGTCCTTTAAGTTGTGCTTCTTACTTCAACCATTCCGCAAGCTTTAAGCGGGGTTTACGTGGTCAAATGGTTTGTCGAATCTGGTTGTCAAACATGCTTGTCAAATGATTCAAAGAGATGTCAGTCATAGATGCACAAGGTTTGTAGACAATGAAGCCCTCCCCACAAAAGTCAGGCAAGAACAGACTTTCTTTGAATCGTTCGACAACCGAATACCCCGTTCACACGTTCGAACATCCCTTCAAACACTTGTCTGTTGAGCCACATTTGACGAACCGTTCGACCTTGTAAACCCGCCTTTAGGGTGAAGATCACATGTTGGGTAGGCAGCAACCACCATCACCTCGTTAAAAGTTTTAACAGCTGTATCCAGGTTTGCCACAGGCATACTGCTATTGAAGAACCCTGGTTTCTTTGGTTTCTTTAGTTAGGGAAAATACAAACTTCTTTTAAATTTCTGATATATTAATTGTAAAACTACATTTGGAGGTGCCATGAGGAAGTTTGTATTTCAAAGACCAAGAAATGGAGCTGTTCATACTGTTTCTGAACGCAGTGGTACTTTCATTCGACCTATAATTGTAGTATGAATTCATCGAAACTGGAACTCAAGTTTAAATTTTGAAATAGGTTGTAGATCTTCCTTCTTTTTTGCCTCATCTTTGTTTGAGTCTTAACTGTAACTTCTGGAAGAAGAATGAGAAGACGTTTTCAAAGAAATCCAAGAGGTCGGATAGATAAGAGTTGCATACATGTGACTCCTACTGTTTCTCTCCCCCACAGAGTGCAGTATCGTTAAACTCCCTTCTTGAGTGAGTGTTGAGAGTTGGGCCATAATGGGAAGAAACATCGGTAACGTGTTCGCCTAGCATTCTCATGGCAGCAGGTTGATCCCAGCCTGGAACCGTGAGCTCAAGCTGTTTACTGGGGAGGTAACTGCTGTGGTTGGGCACCACAGTGGGGCTTGCCCAGCTGACGTTCTGGTGAGCATCTATTTTTGGTGAAACTGGAAGTGAAACCAGACACCTTTAACCTTTAACACAACATCAGGGAGGTGTCTAGTTACATGGTATAGGTGTTCACACATCATTTACTTGTGCTCAGTCTTGTATAGTGAGGAGTAAATGCCGAAATATGTTCCCTAGAAGGAGGAAACAGACATTCGCTACTCTTTTGTGAGCTGACTACACTCACTGCTGGTTGGGTTGCAGGCTCCTGTACTTCTTTCTTCTTTCCTGGACTATTTTTCTCTTCCTTTGGCATATATATATGTATATATATACATATATATATATATATATATATATATGTGCGCCTTCGTACATTTTAATACACACGCAGCTGCTTCTAAAATCCTTTTATTATTACTGACGTTTTGAGATTATCCCAATCACATTTTCCAAGGCTACCATTATTATTATTATTATTATTATTATTATTATTATTGTTGTTATTTTTTATTTTTTTTTTTTGGCCTCTTCGTCCATGATCCGTGGTTATGGAAAAATGATCCAATATCGACTGGTTGTTATTTCGTCTTATATGAGATATTTATCTTCTTGTCATGGCACCGTTTAGTAATCTTGAGTTTCTGTTAATATCGGGGATCGACATTCCATCACGTTCGCCTCTCAACCTCTCTCGACAATTATCTGACTTAATCTAGTTGCCTAGTTATTGCCCCTCTC
Organism: Palaemon carinicauda; assembly: GCF_036898095.1. Taxonomy (NCBI): domain Eukaryota; kingdom Metazoa; phylum Arthropoda; class Malacostraca; order Decapoda; family Palaemonidae; genus Palaemon; species Palaemon carinicauda. The sequence continues at coordinate 72,298,061 of NC_090727.1, read as the reverse complement.
TCTCTCTCTCTCTCTCTCTCTCTCTCTCCTGGACCGTGTTTGGTATATTTCATTTTTAATTCTCTCTCTCTCTCTCTCTCTCTCTCTCTCTCTCTCTGGACCGTGTTTGGTATATTTCAGTTTCAATTCTCTCTCTCTCTCTCTCTCTCTCTCTCTCTCTCTCTCTTGGACCGTTGTTGGTATATTTCAGTTTTATTTATCTCTCTCTCTCTCTCTCTCTCTCTCTCTCTCTCTCTCTCTCCTGGACTGTGTTTGGTATATTTCAGTTTCAGTTCTCTCTCTCTCTGTCTCTCTCTGTCTCTCTCTCTCTCTCTCTCTCTCTCTCTCTCTCTCTCTCTGAACTGTTGTTGGTATATTTCAGTTTCAATTCTCTCTCTCTCTCTCTCTCTCTCTCTCTCTCTCTCTCTCTCTCTCTTTAGCTTTACTTCAGAAGCAGGTCTTCTGAAAGCTATTTAACTTTTAAAACATCTTTGCTTTTATGGTGTTGATTGAATATTCTTTTATTCTTTTTTTATGATAAATGATATCGGCGCCAATGACCTTAGATGTTAGGATGCCAGAAAACTTCAAATCTCTCTCTCTCTCTCTCCTCTCTCTCTCTCTCTCCTCTCTCTCTCTCCGGCGTCTTCAGAGTAAAACACGTAATACATGTCTGTCAGTAATTAATTTATAATAATTTATCCATAGATATATTCACTATACTTAGTGTTTATAAGGAAGCAGCCGTTCTCCATGATAACGTTAATTGTAATTAATTGAAATGGGATTAAATTATCCTTGTCTGATTACTGGTCGCGTCTATAACCCCCTCCCCCTCGAGATATAACAATTATACTGTATATTCGGGACTATAGTTTAAAGGTCGCTCATGAATAGCGGAAGCAAGGGACAGGACAGTGTCCGAGAGATTTTCTATATGCATATATGATCATCACCCAAGCTTCTCTCCATTAAGCTAGGACCAGGGAGAGTCAGACAATGGCTGCTGATGACTCAGAAGGTAAACCTGAACAATTATACTGCATATTTGTGACTATAGTTTAAAGGTCGCTCATGAATGGCAGAAGCAAGTAACATGACAATATCCTAGAGACTTACCACACATAGGCCTATAGGATCAGCTCCCACCCCCTTCTCCATCAAGCTAGGACCAGGGAGAGCCAGGCAATGCCTGCTGATGACTCAGAAGGTAAATCTATAGGCTTCACCAAAACCCCCATCCCTAGCTCACAAGTATGGAGAGGTTGCAGACAATACTTGAAGCTATCGAGCTTGAGCGGGTCTCGAACTCCTGTCCAATAGATAGCCAGTCATGGAAGTTTCCAATGAACTACCACAACCGATATGCATTCCCTTATATTGTCATGTGTATATCTGATTTCTTCTGGCCTGTTTGTCTATGTTAATAAATGTATCTGTTTGGGATTCCTGAGGCATAGAAGATTCTTCCTTCCCATCTCTGAGTTGGAAAGTCCTTTCTTTAGTTTTGTCTTTGCTGAGGATGGACCTACTGCTTACTTAATATGGTATAATGTTTGTTAGTTTGTGCATTTATTTCATTTCGTAAATAGACTGTTTTCCCTACATTACCCCTTACAGTAAGATTAATAGATATTTTGGGAATGTCTCTTATTTCGTTAATAAATCTTTTTCAGTGGATAAACGTTTAGAAAAACTATAGCCTCATTAAAACATTTCCCATACATTACCCATCGTAGTTTCTCCTTACTGCTTTTGTTATTTGTTGACCTTCATTATTCTACTGTCCTTTCATTCTGCATATTATTCTGTAGTATGGTGGATAAGATTCGTTTCGATAAACTATTGCGAATAATTAGCTTCATGTAATCAACTGCGTGCTATATTTTTTTATTCGAAGAATTATTTCTAAGCGATATTTTCCCTTTAATATGTATGTATATATATGTATGTACAGTATTATAGTATATATATAAATATATATATATATATATATATATATATTATGTATATGTTTATATATATACACATATATATGTATATATATATATATATATATATGTATATATATATATATATATATAATTTTATATATATGTATATGTATATATATATATATATATATATACAGTACATATATACACAGTATATATATATATATATATATATATTTATATAAATATATATGTATATATATAATTTTATATATATATATATGTATACTGTATATATATATATATATATATATAGATATAGCCAGGAACTTGCTCTTTGTTATATAGGGTAGATATTCCTTTATAGGATAAACACCTTGACAAAATATCAACAGATAGAAAAAAAAACTAATTTCCCCTATGTAGAAGATTCGTTTCTTCTTCTTCTTCTTCTTCTTCTTCTTCTTCTTCTTCTTCTTCTTCTTCGACCTGATCATCAAGTGTGCCAAATATTCCACAGACTTGATCACACCATCGATTGCTAGGACGTGATCCATCTGGATCAAATTGTCTTTTGATTCTTCACCTCTGACGGAGGAGACCTCGTCTCTCTCATGCAGCTTCTTCTCCAACTTGGAGATTTAGCTCCCCATCACTGGCAGAGGTTAATGCACTTTCTTACCTCCCATGAGCTGCTGTCTTATGTCTGGAATTCGATCTTCTGTCCTTGTTTTATGTCTGAAATTCGACTTTTTCTGGCCTGTTTTGTCGGAAGTTCAACCTTCTGTCCTTGTTTTATGTCTGAAATTAGTCTTTTTCTGGCATGTTTTATGTCTGAAATTCGACTTTTTTGACATGTTTTATGTCAGAAATTCGACTTTTTCTGGCCTGTTGTATCGGAAGCTCGACCTTCTGTCCTTGTTTTATGTCTGAAATTCGACTTTTCCTGGCTTGTTTTATGTCTGAAATTCGACCTTTTGGATTTGTTTTATGTTTTATGTCTGAAATTCAACCTTCTGTTTTTGTTTTATGCCTGAAATTAGACTTTTTATGGCCTGTTATATGTCTGAAATTCGATCTTCAGCCCTTGTTTTATGCCTGAAATTATACTTTCTAGTCTGTTTTATGTCTGAAATTTGACTATCTCTGCTTGTCTTATGTCTGAAATTCTACTTCTTTCTAGCCTGTTTTATGTCTGAAATTCGACCTTTTGTGACTTTCATGTCTGAAATTTGACATTTTTTTCTGAAATTCGAATTTTTAAGCTGTTTTATGTCTGAAATTTGACATTTTATGTCTGTTTATTTCTGAAAATCGACGTTTTATGTCTGAAATTCAACCGTTTGTGCCTTAATTTTTGTCTGAGCCTTTGTTTGGAATTAGACCTTATCTGCTCGTTGTATGTCTGAAATTCGACCTTCTGTGCTTGTTTTGTGTTTGAAATTCGACTTTTTCTGTCTGTTTTGTCTGAAATTTGACCTTCTGGACTGTTTTATGTCTGAAATTTGACCTTCTGGACTGTTTTATGTCTGAAATTGGACCTTTTGTGCTTGTTTTATGTTGGAAATTTGACCTTCTGTGCCTGATTTATCTCTGAAATTTGACCTTCTGTGCCTGATTTATCTCTGAAATTTGATCTTCTGTGCCTGATTTATCTCTGTAATTTGACCTTCTGTGCCTGATTTATCTCTGAAATTTGACCTTCTGTGCCTGATTTATCTCTGAAATTTGACCTTCTGTGCCTGATTTATCTCTGAAATTTGACCTTCTGTGCCTGATTTATCTCTGAAATTTGACCTTCTGTGCCTGATTTATCTCTGAAATTTGACCTTCTGTGCCTGATTTATCTCTGAAATTTGACCTTCTGTGCCTGATTTATCTCTGAAATTTGACCTTCTGTGCCTGATTTATCTCTGAAATTTGACCTTCTGTGCCTGATTTATCTCTGAAATTTGACCTTCTGTGCCTGATTTATCTTTGAAATTTGACCTTCTGTGCCTGATTTATCTCTGAAATTTGACCTTCTGTGCCTGATTTATCTCTGTAATTTGACCTTCTGTGCCTGATTTATCTCTGTAATTTGACCTTCTGTGCCTGATTTATCTCTGAAATTTGACCTTCTGTGCCTGATTTATCTCTGAAATTTGACCTTCTGTACTTGTTGTATGTGTGAAATACTACACATATCTGGTGTATATTGACAAAAGAAATCCTCACATATCTGATATAATTTCTGACAATAAATACACACATATCTGCTATATTTTTGACACAATAAATGTACGCATATATGTCACATTTATGGACAATAAATCCACATATATCCACTATATTTACAGACACAATAAATCCACACATCTGCTATATTTACTGACAATAAATTGATATATATCTGCTATATTTACTGACAATAAATCCACATATATCTGCTATATTTCTTGACACAATAAATCCACACTTATCTGCTATACTTACTGACAGTAAATCCACAAATATCTACTATATTTAATGACAGTAAATCCACACATATCTCCTATATTTACTGACACAATAAATCCACATATATATTTACTGAGAAGAAATCCACATATATATGCTATATTTACTAACAATAAAACCACACATATAACTACTATATTCACTAGCAATAAATCCACACACATCTACTATACTTATAGACATAATAAATCCACATATCTACTATATTCACTAACAATATATCCACACAAATCTGTATTTAAACCCAACAAATCCTTTATATGCTAATTCCAATGACCTTGAATCGGGATCAAAGTTCAATCTACCGTTGGTCCCATTATGCCACGTATCACAGACAGAATTATTTATGAAATGCTAATGCCATCTTTGATGGAAACGTATCAATTAGCTAGAATTGAAATATTCATTAAAGTCTGATTAGAATTAGAATTTGGGAACCATCCATTTATTGCCATTTTGCTTGTGTGTGTGGGGGGGGGGGGGCGGTGTTAGGGAGAGAACCTCTTGGGATCTTCGTTTGTTTGTGTTATTGTTGGTTTCGTTTAATTTTTGTTTATTTTTTAGGGGGAGGTTTTGTGATCATGTTGAGGGTATGTATGTTGGCTGTTTACATGTGTGGATTGATTGGATGTGCATGTTGTGTAAATTTTACTGCCAGAAACCTGAACCCTCTATTGTGATAGACGACTTATATATATATATATATATATATATCACGAAACTAGTCAGGACTTAATCTTATATATCCTCTTTTGCATATGTATATATATATATATATATATATACACACACACACACACATATATATATATATATATATATATTGTGTGTCTGTGTGTGTTCGCACGCGCGTGTATGTATACTGTATATATACTATATATACATTTATATATACTGCATATGTATAAATATAGAATTATATATTTACTCACTCCCTCTTCAATTAATTAACATTTCCTTTTATCCCTCATTATTCCTCATCTGTGAACTGTGATATCGGGAATCATTTCAAAAGTTAAAAAAACCACCTTGAATCTCACGAATTCTTTATCTTACACTTTTCTATTAAATTTAGTTTTCTACCTACATTGCAAAAGAATAAAATAATCTCAAATCTCAATTATTCAAATCACTTTTTAACAGATTAAACAACCTTTCTTCGTCCTTGCACTAATAGGGCAAACGACCTGCTGCGGTTTTGGTAACAACTATTTCTTGCTGAAAGGAAGTTAGCCTCCTGTAACCCGATTTGAGACTAGAGTGCCTCCCTTTGTAATGCTCATCCGTTAGTGTGGTCAGATAAAAGACCCCGGTTAAACTTGGGACATTTAATGGCATCCGGATAATGTGATGAAATATGAAATCGCCTATATACCTTATGATAAAGAGCAAGTGTCTGGTTATGTGTATATATATATATATATATATATATCCATATAATGTATATATATATATATACAAATATATATATATATATATATATATATGTGTGTGTGTGTATGTGTGTGTGTGCAGTATATAATATATATATATATATATATATATACTGTATATATATAAATATATATATATATATATATATATATATTCCACTCACGTTGGGCGGCATTGCCAGACATATAACTACTCGCTCTCTCCCTTCTGGTAGGGGTTGGAGGAGGGAGTAGTCATACCCTGGCGCGACGAGTACCTCGAAAATCACAAACTCGGGAGAAACGAATTTGAATTCATCATAAAGTGAATAAAGAAAAAGAATGAAAAGCGTGGAGTTGTGACAATCCATTTTGCAGAGGAATAAGTTTTTCTGCCAACCTCTTGTTATCACTAACGGCCCAAGAGCAAATTGGACGCCGCCTTCGTTGCGGTCAGGAAAAATAGAGGAAAAAATCTTATTGTTGTCATAGAGGTTTTTAAGGTATATCATATAAAACTAGAGGGGCACTTAGTAGAGCGCAGACCTCCGCCAGGGCAGCTTATTTCTCGTCCTTTTTTACCTGATTTTGGACGTTTTGCTAGTCCGTGACCTTCACCTTTGACCTTGACCTTCCAAAATTTAATCGTTTCCAGCTCTTTACATAACAGTTTAAAATCCCTGCAGGTTTTATTACTTTACGATTAAAATTTGTGGCCTTATTATTGATGACCGGAATTTGACCTTTAAGTTGACCTTTTCTTTAGACTTGACCTTAACCTTCGACCTTAACATGTTTTAATTGGCGTGGATTTTTATACACTTAAATATGAACCAAATTGGAAGTCTCTGTGACAACCATGTTCAAACTTATGGCTGAATACGTGAATTGGACATTATGCTTGACCATGACATTGACCTTTGACCTTGACCTTTCAAAATTCAAT
>NC_090727.1:72273791-72286291 GCF_036898095.1 Palaemon carinicauda | reverse complement strand
AATACGGGAATTAAATTTAGAGAACTGTTTTATCTCTCTCTCTCTCTCTCTGAATTAAACTTAGAGAAATATTTACTTTCTCTCTCTCTCTCTCTCTCTCTCTCTCTCTCTCTCTCTCTCTCTAGAATAACAGGAATTAAATTTATAGTTTTTATCTCATTGTGGTGATTCTCTCTCTCTCTCTCTCTCTCTCTCTCTCTCTCTCTCTCTCTCCCTCTCCCTCTCCCTTTTCCATTTCTTGAAGATTTCGATCCACATGGATTAGTTCCCTCTCCCTCTCCCTCCTTTTCTCCCTCTCCCTCTTTCCAGTTCTTGAAGATTTCGATCCTCAAGGATTAGTTGGCTGTCTCCTCTAGGCCTTCTGATTTATATCCTTGTACCCTTTGGGGGACTCATACCAAGTCCCGTGGCTCTCCAATGGCAGTAAATTGCCGCTATCATGTCATGTAATTAATGTTCGATCTCTCTAGCCTTTGCTAAGGTCCAGGGAGTATCTTCGGCTTTGTCTTAGGACGATCAAGGGAGTCGGTAGTGGTTTATGGCTACCAATGGCTGCCAATGGCTGCTGTTTTGTTGTTAAGTTTGATTTCTGCTGGTGTTTAAAGGTCGTTCTTGAATGGGAGAGTAAGGTTTGAAGGTCATGAATGGGGGAGAATGGTTTAAAGGTCAATCATGAATTGGGAGAATGGTTTAAAGGTCGCTCATGAATGGCGGAGTAATTCTTGAATGGGAGAGAAAGGTTTAAAGGTCACTCATGAATGGGAGAGAAAGGTTTAAAGGTCACTCATGAATGGGAGAGAAAGGTATAAAGGTCGCTCATGAATGGTAGAGAAAAGTTTTAAGGTCGCTCATGAATGGGAGAGAAGGTTTAAAGGTCGCTCATGAATGGGAGAGAAAGGTTTAAAGGTCGCTCTTGAATGGCAGAGTAATTCTTGAATGGGAGAAAAAGGTTTAAAGGTCTTTCATGTATAGCAGAGTAAGGTTTAAATGCGCTCATGAATGGGAGAGAAAAGGTTTAAAAGGTCAATCATGAATAGGAGAGTAAGGTTTAAAGGTCGCTCATGAATGGCAGAGTAATTCATGAATGGGAGAGGAAAGTTTAAAGGTCGCTCAAGAATGGGAGAGAAAGGTTTAAAGGTCACTCATGAATGGGAGAGAAAGGTTTAAAGGTCACTCATGAATGGGAGAGAAAGGTATAAAGGTCGCTCATGAATGGTAGAGAAAAGTTTTAAGGTCGCTCATGAATGGGAGAGAAAGGTTTAAAGGTCGCTCATGAATGTCAGAGAAAGGTTTAAAGGTCGCTCATGAATGATCAGCGCCCAAGCCCTCTCTCTACCCAAGCTAGGACCAAGGAGGGCCAGGCAATGGCTGCTGATGACTCAGCAGATACACCTATAAGTTCCCCTAAACTCTCCATCCTTAACTCACAAGGGTGGTGAGGTTGCAGCGACCAAAAGGAACAAACGAGTTTGAACGGGTCTCGAACCGCGGTCAGGCGTTCACCCGTCAGGGACGTTACCCGCATCGGCCACCACAACCCTCGACAGTTCGAGACGTTCCAGCTTTCTGTTCTGTTTTCAGAAGGTATTGGAGTGGCTTTGTGTGTGCATTAGTCCGTAACATCCCTCCATTACATAATCATGAGGTGTCTACACGGATAGCGCAGTTCTATTGCACTTTAGATCTTAATTCATTTATGATAACTATTTATTTTGATTCGTTATGCAGTACTCTAGAAGTTTTATTCCTGCTGTTACCAAGTTGTGGAATGATCTTCCTAATCGGGTAGTTGAATCAGTAGAACTTCAAAGTTCAAAGTTGGAGCAAATGCTTTTTTGTTGACCAGGCGGACATGAGTCTTTTTATAGTTTATATATGACATATTTGTTTTTGACGTTGTTAATAGTTTATATATATTATGACATATCTGTTTTGACGTTGTTACTTTTTTTAGAATGATTTATTGTTAATTTGTTCTCTTCATTTATTTATTTCCTTATTTCCTTTCCTCACTGGGCTATTTTTCCCTATTGGAGCCCCTGGGCTTATAGCATCTTGCTTTTCCAACTAGGGTTGTAGCTTGGATAGTAGTAATAATAATAATAATAATTTTCATCTTCCTTTTCAGACAAATGACTCAAACTTGGTGGCGCCTGGGAGCTTCATGACATGTGAGTACCATTTGACAGATTTTATTACATATGAACAGTTTCATATATATTTGACTCTTGATTTCAAATCAATATGTTGTTTATTATTTGAACGTTTGGTTTAATTATCAGACTGAAAATAGTGTATCATGGTAGATATTTTTCTTAAATATTTTCGAAATATATTAAAATGTTTGATTTAATTGTTAGACTAAAAATTGCGTATAATGGGAGTCATTTCTCTAAAATATTTTCGAAATATATTAAAACATTCGATTTAATTGTCAGACTAAAAGTTCCATATCATGGGAGATATTTCTCTAAAATATTTTCGAAATATATTAAAACGTTTGATTTAAATGTTAGACTAAAAATTGTGTATAATGGGGAGTATCATGGGAGATATTTCTCTAAAATATTTTCGAAATATATTAAAACGTTTGATTTAGGTTGGCAGACTTAAAATTGCGTATAATGGGAGTATCATGGGAGATAGTTCTCAAAAATATTTTCGAAATATATTAAAACGTTTGATTTAATTGTCAGACTAAAAAAATCCATTTCATTGGAGATATTTCTCTAAAATATTTTCGAAATATATTAAAACATTCGATTTAATTGTTAGACTAAAAAATCCATTTCATTGGAGATATTTCTCTAAAATATTTTCGAAATATATTAAAACATTCGATTTAATTGTTAGACTAAAAAATCCATTTCATTGGAGATATTTCTCTAAAATATTTCGAAATATATTAAAACATTCGATTTAATTGTTAGACTAAAAATTCCATATCATTGGAGATATTTCTCTAAAATATTTTCGAAATATATTGAAAAAAGACAGAAAATTAAGAAATGGGGGAAGAACTGTAAGTAATTTAAGCCTTCTGGAGGAGTGTTAAACATTATAAAGACATGTGGTATTGTAGTCAGTAATTTTATACGATTATACATTTTAGAGGAAAGAACTTGTCACATTTTGTATATTTATGGAAATTATTTTTTTTTTCTTTTTTTTTCTTTTTGCGCAAATATAGTATTGGGGAGTTTGTTTATAGTTTAAAGTATGAAATGTTTAAGTTAATTTTGTTGAAGGTTTTATTTCACGAAATCCTTTTTTTTTTTTTTTTTTTTTTTTTTTTTTTTGCAAAACTTTCTAGTCGTCTTACATAATACACTGAAGTCCATTTATATTTTTGAAGAAAGTCTCCATTCTGCATGCATTTTTGATTATTTATTTCTCTAATTGATTATAGTAAGAGGAAATTCTCTCTCTCTCTCTCTCTCTCTCTCTCTCTCTCTCTCTCTCTCTAAGTATATAGAATAATATTGAGTAATACTCTTGAATACCAGTTTATTAATGCAATTGAGAGAGTGATCTTTTCATAAATGATAACGTGACCAATGTACATCGAAGAATTCGGAAATATTCAACTAAAGCCACAATACAATGGTCACGTATTTCAGCGTTGTTGGAATCTCCCCTATATAATAAAGAGCAAGTGTCCGGGTATATATATATATATATATATATATATATGTATATATATATATATATATATATATCTTGGGTTTTAAAATCCACAATTATATTGCTTGTATATTTAAAAATAGCAGAAGCTCTCTAATTTCTTTTTCAAAGGGCCTCGTCAGCACTTTCCTGTCACGCGCAGCGGCATTGCCAGACGCTATAACTACTCAGTCTCTCCCCGTCCCTCTGGTAGGGTGGAGAAAGAGTAGTCATACCCTGTGATAATGGTTGTAGTGAGGTGGCTGTGGCCTGATTAGTAACGTCTCTGCCTGGTGTTTGCCAGTCGGGGGTTCGAGTCCCCGCTCACACCCGTTAGTGCCATTAGTGTCTGCAACCTTACCATCCTTGTGAGCTAAGGTTGGGGGGGTTTTGGGGAGCCTATAGGTCTATCTGTTGAGTCATCAGCAGCCACTGCCTGGCATTTCCCTGGTCCTAGCTTGAGTGGAGAAGGGGCTTGGGCGCTGATCATACATGGTTAGTCTCTAGGGCATTGTCCTGAAATGTCACTGTCCCTTGCTTCTACCATTCATGAGCGACCTTTAAACCTTTAAGTTTAAGGGTTATGGGCTTAGAAGGGTTGAATCTCTGCATATGTATCTAATTATTTTAGCCGTCTATTTGACGGGTCGCGTACACTAACTAATAAAATCAGGTAGGATTTCTTAAATATTATTAAAGCTTTGCTTTTTATCAATAAGAAATATAACTCTGGAAGCTGGAACTGATTTCAAGATTCCACGAAGCAAGATGGGAAATTTTTCGGCAAATGTTGATACTTGATTTCGGGAGCAGATCTGGACTGCATTTTAATCTAAACTTTTGACTGCATAGTTGTGCAGGAAAAGTTATTGTCAGGAACGGGTTTGCTTCCTTATATATGTTTTTGTTATTTTTTGGTTTGTTATTAAACTCAACTTGGTCATTTTCTAAGGATTGTATTGTTGAAGTCCCTTTCGGGGCTGTCATTTAACTCAACTCTGTTTTTTTCCAAGGATAGTATTATTGAAGGTTTAAAGCTCATGAATGGGAGAGAAAAGTTTAAAGGTCACTCATGAATTGGAGAGAAAGGTTCAACGCTACTATTCTAAGAAAATGACAAAATTGAGTTTAATGACAGACCCGAAGGGGACTTCAACAATACTACTTTTAGAAAATGACAAAATTGAGTTTATGTATATATATATATATATATATATATATATATACACAGTATATATACATATATCTGTGTACCCTAACTTGAACCATACATTTCAATAATTTACCTAACGTATTCCGTAACATTACATAGAATCACATAATGTAAACAGAGGAAGAATAAGGTAATTTTCCATATACAGGGAATTTAGAGCAATCAAGAAATTAAAAGAAAATAAAGCCTAATATAAAGAGAGAGAGAGAGAGAGAGAGAGAGAGAGAGAGAGAGAGAGAGAGAGAGAGAGTTCACAACTTTGTAGATCATCTCTCTCTCTCTCAATTCCAAGCGGTTGGAATTGCAAGGAATGGGAGGGAACGCAATACTCTCCCACGCGCGCGCAAATTCCCATATTTCATCGAAAACTCATAATAGCCGAACTTCTTGAAATCCAGTCAGCCTCTTCGCGATCTCACTGAGATAGGAATTGAATTCCAGATGTTTTCTCGGAGTTTTCTTGTGCTTATTGAATTATCGGTCGGTGTTTACTCCTCTCTTCTTTCTCCTCCTTCTGTTTATTAGAAGTGATATTTTTATGGGGTATGTCTATAAACATAAAGTTTAGGGTTGTAGCATGAGGGAAACGTTCCTGACAATCAGTCTATTGGATTTGTGTTCGAGACCTCAGCGTTAGCTCGATGGTGTCTAGTATTGTCTGTAACTCATCATCCTTTAGAACTAGAGACGTGGGATTTGGGTGAGACAATAGGTTTACCTGCTGAGTCATCAGCAGCCATTGCCTGGACCTCCCTGGTCCTAGCTTAATGGAGAAGGCCCTTTGGTGCTGCTCATATGTATGTAAGGTCGGTCTCAAGGGCAGTGAGAACCAGACATTGGCTGCTTATAACTCAGCAGGTAGACTTGTACTCTCCCACAAAGACCCCATCCTTATCTCACAAGGACGGTGAGGTTGCATACACCACTAGAAATAATTACGCTTGAGCGAGGCTCGAACTCCTGCCCAACAGATTGCGAGCAGAGAACTGCAAGACAAGCAGGCACTGCAACGTTCTTCATTTATGTCACTTAAAGGTTGAAAGGCCGCTTATGAATAGCAAGGCAAGGGACAGTGACATTGCCCTATCAAGCAGGACAATGCCCTAGAGCAGGGGTTCTCAACCTTCTTGGCCCATGCACCCCTTTCACCATTTGCAATGATGTCATTCCCCCCCCCCCCAACCCCACTTCCCGTCCTTTCCAAAAATTGTCTCAAAAAGTGCATTGTATATAATATGCAAATATTACTAAAAATCCTTTTATTTTCTTTTTTTCAAACTGAATTATATACTTACAGCTTTACATGGATTATTTTTATAATGGAATATTACAAATTATATGCAAATTGAAAATATCGATGGATATATAAAACTTGAATGGAAGTAAAATAGTTTTTTTTAAATTTACAAGAACTACTTAACAGGCCAAAATGAAGCTGATGCAATTATTTTTATTCAGAAGATTACATTTCATCGATTGACGAAACCTGTGATTGTTTTTTTTTTAGCCAATTCTCGGATACCCGGATGAGTGCTTGAAAGGCCAAAACGCAGGTAATTCTCTACCTCTAATCTACTGCGATGCTTCGTTTTAATTTGTAACAGAGTTGAAAAGCCTGACTCACAAAGATTTGTCGATATAAACGGAAGCAATACACGGATAGCCATTTCTGCCAGTTTTGGGTAGGAATCGCACATCAGTGGCCAAAGTTCTGTTGTTGATTTCTCATCGAACATATCTCTTACAGCCAAATAACTTTTTAACTCCAAAAACTCATCTTAACAATCATCAGGAACTTTTTCAACCGACTGTTTGAATGGATTTCTGACTAAATCCAACTCATCATCACTAAGTTCGTGAAAATATCGTCTGAATTAATTTTCCAGTGCTTTCAAGTGCTAACAAATTTAATTTTTTGCAAATTGTGGAAGCACCTTGCCTTCACCACAAACATCAAGAATGGATGACAGTTTCTCAAACATGGCTCCATTTTCTGCATTTACCCTTTTCTTCTAATTTTCAGGCTTGCTCATGAAAGCTTCCAAGGCATCTACGAATTCTATAATGTCTGTATTCCTTCCTTGCATCTGAAGATTCAGTTTATTCAGTTGCTCAATTATATCAACCAAATAGGCAAGACGCATGATCCATTCCCCATCACTCAGCCAGGCAGGAAATTCTGTTTTACCTTGCAGTTCAAAAAACAATTTGGGCTCATCCCTAAGCTGAAATACTCGTTCAGTTACATTTCCTCTTGAACGCCAACGAACATTTGTGTGAAAAAGAAGCGAATGATGTGTTGCATCCATATCAGTACATAACTGCTTGAAAAGTCGTGAGTTGAGAGCCCCTCCTTTGACGAAATTTACAATTTTAAAACCTTCTCTACCGGAGCAGGAAGTGCTTTTGAGGCTAGTGTCTGACGATGGCTCATACAATAAAGGCCTTTCCCTTTTGGAGCTAGCTTTTTCACCCATACTTGGAATTCTGATTTTGTCCCTAACATAGCTAATGCTCCATCTGTACAACACCCACTGATATTATCCCACGAAAGATTTTCTAATTAAAAAAAAAAAAAGATGAAACCTTCTCCAAAATATCAGAGGCCTTGGTAGAACAAAAGAGAACTCCTTTTTAAATGAACCTGAGTGAACATACCTTGTAAACACCATACACTGGGAACATGATGCCACATCAGTTGATTCATCAAGTTGAATTGAAAATAAGCTCAATGCTGAAGACTTTATCTCCTGCACAACTTGATCCTTGATATTAGCTTCTCAGTTATTTATTGTCCAGGAGTTCCCAACCTTGGAGTTGAAAGGTAATTTTCTTGGGACCTACTTAATTCCCTAGCCATCTGTCTCTTCCTCAGTACCTTTTCCAATCCTAGGATTAACTTGGGTGGTCACTTGTATATTACTGTCTAATCCATTTTTCCTGGGTCAGCACATGATATAATCCCAGCCCACGTGACAGGCCAGTTACGCCAAAGCCTATAATTGCTCTCCTCGACCATAAACTTACTTCTGTCACAATTCACCCCCTGAAAGCCCAAAATTCATCCCTGGGGGTGAATTTCACCCCCATTGAGAACCTCTGCCCTAGAGACTGACCATATATACATATGATCAGCGCCCCAGCCCACTCTCCACCAAAGATTGAACCAAGGAGGGCCAGGCAATGGCTGCTGATGACTCAGCAGTTAGACCTATAGGCTCCCCCAAACTCCCAATCCTTAGCTTACAAAGATAGTGAGGTTGCAGAGACCAAAAGAACTAAGGAGTTTGAGCGGAACTCGAATCCCAGTCTGGTGTTCCACCAGTGAGGGACGTTACCACATCAGCCACCACAACCCTTGTCAAGGGTCTCCCAGATGAGAATTGATGGGAGGTAAATTACATTTGGGAGTTTTTTTTTTTTTTTAATCTGTCTTGGGGTTTTCCTAATGTGGTTTGGAAACTTACCACGTGTCCATAAAATCTTAGTTCCTAAAATAAATGGTTTTATGTTTTTCTCTACTTTGGAATATGGTAGTGTCCTCTCTCTCTCTCTCTCTCTCTCTCTCTCTCTCTCTCTCTCTCTCTCTCTCTCTCTCTCTCTCTCTCTCTCTCTCTCATTTTTTTCTTTTAGTTTTTTTTTGTCTAACGCATAAGTGATTAAAAGCTCACATGGAGATTAATATGATTTAAAAAAATACTCTCTCTCTCTCTCTCTCTCTCTCTCTCTCTCTCTCTCTCTCTCTCTCTCTCTCTCTCTCTCTCTCTTATATATATATAATATATATATATACATTTATATATATATATATATAATGTATATATATAAATATACAGTATATAAAATATGTGTATATATATATATATATATATATATATATATATATATATATATATATATATATATATATATATATATATATATATATTTAAGTCTCCTTTCTGCATACATTTTCTATTTCCTTAATCGAGTTTAGTAAGAGAAAATTTATCTCTCTCTCTCTCTCTCTCTCTCTCTCTCTCTCTCTCTCTCTCTCTCTCTCTCTCTCTCAATAATTAACATTAGTTTGTTAAAGATCAAATACAGTACATTTTGACTTCGAATTAATATTCAATTTTAGCAAAAATAAAAATTTTCGAATTCAACATTTCCATTGTGAGGGTAGAAGTGACTCTTTAGCTATCGTAAGCAGCTCTTTTAGGAGAAAGACACTCCAAAATCAAATCATTGTTCTCCAGTCTTGGGTAGTGCCATAGCCTCTGTACCATGGTCTTCCACTGTCTTGGGTTAGAGTTCTCTTGCTTGAGGGTACACTCGGGCACACTATTCTATCTTATTTCTCTTCCTCTTGTTTTGTTAACGTTTTTATAGTTTATATAAGAAATATTTATTTTAATGTTACTGTTCTTAAAATTCTCTATTTTTCATTGTTTTGTTTCCTCACTGGGCTATTTTCCCTGTTGGAGTCCTTGGGCTTATAGCATCTTGCTTTTCCAACTAGGGTTGTTACTTAGCAAGTAATAATAATAATAATAATAATAATAATAATAATAATAATAATAATAATAATAATATCTTCCTCTGTAGATATTTAGAACATATTGTTCCACAATTCCAGCTGTATGCAAATACCCTTTTGAAATTCATCATAATAATTGTTTATTAGTTTTGACCTTATTGTAGCAAGCTCATTAATCCAACTCTCCTATTGTGTGTGACCATCATTGAAGTCGCATCAAGTGTTTGAACAACAATACCCGTAGGTTGTATTGACAATGGTACTTATTAACGATTACTGTATTATTTGCATGTTTATTATTATAATTGTCCTTTGATTTAGTTTTAGCTTAGATTGTATTTACCTGCTGGGAATGATCTTGTAGGTGATTACCTTCGTTGCGAAGGTTAATTTGATAGGCGTGTTTCTGTTTGGTGTGTGTGTGTGTTTGTGTGTGTGTTTGTGATTCTCATTACTCAAAAACTATTTGTCCGAATCTTGTGAAATTTGGTGTGATGATTGGATATGATCCAATGGCAATTTGATTAGATTTTCGAAGGTTAATTTGATAGTAGTATGTTTGTGTGTGTGTTTGTGATTGTGTTTGTGTTTGTGATTCTCATAACTCAAAAACTATTTGACCGAATCTCGTGAAATTTTGTGGGATTATTGGCCATTATTCAAGGACAATTTAATTAGGTTTAGGGAGTGATTGGGTCAGAAGTCAAGGCCAAAATTACGAAAAGGTTAAAAGCGTGTTTTTTCCGCATTGAAGTTTCATGAACCACGGCAGAAAGAGAGCCTTACTTATTGCCTTATTGCCTTATTTTATAGTTGGGTTCCCCCAGGTCCCTCAGTGTGAGGCACCTCGTATATCCACCAGAGAGTTGCTAATGCATCTTCCAGTCTTGGATGGTCTAGGATGCATCTTAGGTATTTATCGAGCTTATTCTTAAACACATCTACGCTCACTCCTGATATGTTTCTTAGATGAGCTGGCAGCACATTAAATAGTCGCTGCATTATCGATGCTGGTGCTTAGTGGATTAATGTCCGGTGCGCCTTCCTTAGTTTTCCTGGTATATTTTTTGGCACTATTAATCTACCTCGGCTTGCTCTTTCTGATATTTTTAGCTCCATGATGTTTTCTGTAATTCCTTCTATTTGCTTCCATGCTTGTATTATCATGTAGCGTTCTCTTCTCCTTTCTAGACTGTATAGTTTTAAAATTTGCAGTCTTTCCCAGTAGTCAAGGTCCTTAACTTCTTCTATTCTAGCAGTATAGGACCTTTGTACACTCTCTATTTGTGCAATATCCTTTTGGTAGTGTGGGTACCATATCACATTGCAGTACTCGAGTGTACTACGTACATAAGTTTTGTAAAGCATAATCATGTGTTCAGCTTTTCTTGTTTTAAAGTGTCGGAATAACATTCCCATTTTTGCTTTACATTTAGCCAACAGCGTTGCTATTTGGTCATTGCATAACATATTCCTATTTAACATTACACCAAGGTCTTTAGAGAGAGAGAGAGAGAGAGAGAGAGAGAGAGAGAGAGAGAGAGAGAGAGAGAGAGAGAGATGCTGGAATTTGCCATTGAAGCCTCTTGAAATATAATTTTGTTTTCGATCTTGAATATTGGGAATCTCCTCCCTGGGCGATTGTGAGTCGATCGGAACGTAGGAGGATAGAGGAGATGAAAGGTACCCTTTTGACACTTTTTTTATCAGTCATCAACGAAGGGTAAAGTCGTTCAAGTACAAACACACACACATACACACATATATATATATATATATATATATATATATATATGTATATATACATATATATATATATATATATATATATATATATATATATATATATATATGGTATATGAATTTGTGGCCATGATGGCATAATACTCAGTGTACATACATTCCCGCATACACACATATATACTTTGAATGTATATATATATATACACACATACACACATATATATATATATATATATATATATATATATATATATATATATAATGTGTGTGTACGTACATGTATCTATGTATATATATATATATATATATATATATATATATATGTGTGTGTGTGTGTACGTACATGTATCTGTGTACTTCAAGTATAATGTCGTACCAAAAATTTTATACTCCATTATCGATTCTTCTTCAAATCTTAATATCATACATTTTATTTTTTCATCTGACAATTTTCTTTTAACTGAAGTGATTTTTCTATTGCAAATTGTTTGCATTTTATTTTTTCATCTGACAATTTTCTTTTAACTGAAGTGATTTTTCTATTGCAAATTGTTTGCATTTCAGTGTCTCAGTCAATTAATAATTATTTCATAAAATTCCAAATAGATTTTTTAAATGTTTAAGTGTAAAGGTCGCTCATGAATGGCAGAGGCAAGGGACAGTGACAATGCCCTAGAGACTGACCATATATACATATGATTAGCCTGCAAGCTCCCTGTCCATCAAGTTAGGACCAAGGAGTGTCAGGCAATGGCTGCTGATGACCTAGCATGTAGACTTATAGCTTCCCCCAAACCCCCATCATTAGCTCACAAGGATAGTGAAGTTGCAGACACCAAAAGAAACTTCCTAGCTTGAGTATGACTTGAACCCTAGTCCGGCAGATTGCTAGCCAGGGACGTTTACAATAAGGTGCTACAACCCTATATATAAGAATATGCATTTGCACTTATTCCGTGAGTCTGACCTAGTCCTACAGATATGTATGTATGTATGTACAATGAACATAATGTCGTAGCCTAAATTTATAGTCCATTTTCTTCAAATCTTATCACCATAAATTTCCTTTTCCATCTCAATTTTCTTCGAATTCAAGTGGCTATATTTTTTTCTCTATATTGGAAATTATCTGTAATACTGCAGCATAATTATCATCATTATCATCATCATCATCATCATTATCTCGTCCTATGCCTATTGACGCAAAGGGCCTCGGTTAGATTTCGCCAGTCGTTTCTTTCTTGAGCTTTTAACTACATACTTCTCCATTCATCATCTACTTCACGCTTCATAGTCCTCAGCCATGGAGGCCTGGGTCTTCCAATTCATCTAGTGCCTTATGGAGCCCAGTTGAAAGTGTGT
>NC_090727.1:72231291-72246291 GCF_036898095.1 Palaemon carinicauda | reverse complement strand
CAACCATAAAATTATGGTATTTATTGGATCTAATCTCCCATATAGGTTGTCGATTTTAGGATATTTTATGACAAGCACAATGGAATGTGCCTTTTCTTGGCTATCTTGAGAGAGAGAGAGAGAGAGAGAGAGAGAGAGAGAGAGAGAGAGAGAGAGAGAGAGAGAGTGGGTGTGTGTATCGCAATTTTTGCTATATTTTGCATTTTTGTATTGACGTTACTATACAATCTTGCACTCACCAAATATCGTTTGCTACAAACATGTTTAAACCATGTTTTAAACAGAATAAAAACGTGTTTAAATCTTGTTTTAAACAGCCTAAAAACATGCTTAAAACACACTTTAAACAGCAACTCCCCCTTTCATCCACTGCATTGTTTTCTTAATCTCTTTTATACACCAAACACGGAAACTTTGAGAACGAACACGCTGTAACAGACAAGTCATCGTGACGAAAGAAATGTAAAATGTTAAAATTATTCCATGAAAGATAAGGTTTTATTGGCCACTGCGGTCCACTAGCCAACAGAAAAGAACTCACAGAGTTAATTATATGTCTTCTTCCTGGATATATAACAAGCTTGTAGGCGATAATGAGGTTACTTTTTTATCTTTATATTCTCTCTCGTTAAGTTGCTATTTATACGCTCTTATTTCGTGTCTTTTAGCTTGCGTATAATCAGCTGTGTACACGGAACTTGTTAAGTTTTTTTTTTTTTTTTTTCGTCACGTCGGTGAGGTTGGTACGGATGGCAGGAAGCGGGGCGAGCCTTGTGGCCAGAACAGGGCCGCGAATTTTTTTTTTCTCAAACAGGAGTGCAGATTGAAGCGGGGCTTCGTGAGCAGAAAAACAGATTTAAAGGGTAACTCTTTTATTAAGGCTGCGTTAAGCTTTGATGGGTAAAAAATGTCGCAACCGGGCCGACCATTTAGCGTCGCGCTAAATGGTTGGGGCAACTGCCATTTGTCGTAGCTTGGTCCCCGATGATTCCAGATTTTCGGTCTGTGACTTCGATCTTCGGCTTGGGCCCTCCAATCACACATAATCGAGGAAAATCGGCATTTTTTTTCTATTACGATGGAACAAAAAATCAACATCGGGAGCAAGAAATCAGCATCGGGAGCCATAATCGGGAATGTGTGAATCGAGCCTTAGCTGTGTTTGGAAAGTTTATTTAAAGATGCTATCTGGCACCTATCTCCGTCTATGGTTGTTTTCTAATATAGTTTGAAAGTTTTAAAGGTTTAAAGGCTGCTCATTAATGGCAGAGGCAAGGGACGGTGACATATTATTTCTCGACCTTGACATTGACCTTTGACCTAGGACTTTCAAAATTGAATTACTTCCACGTCTCAGCATGAAAATTAACCCCTGAAAGTTTCACTACTCTATGAGCAAAGTTGTGACCACCACGGCAGCTTATTTCTCGACTTTGACCTTGACCTTTGACCTAGGACTTTCAAAATTGAATCACCTCCACGTCTCAACATAACAATTAATCTCTGAATGTTTCAATACTTTATTAGCAAAATTGTGACCACCACGGCAGCTTATTTCTCGACTTTGACCTTGACCTTTGACGTAGGACTTTCAAAATTGAATGACTTCCACGTCTCAACATAAGAATTAATCTCTGAATGTTTCACTACTCTATGAGCAAAATTGTGACCACCACGGCAGCTTATTTCTCGACTTTGACCTTGACCTTTGACGTAGGACTTTCAAAATTGAATGACTTCCACGTCTCAACATAAGAATTAATCTCTGAATGTTTCACTATATGAGCAAAATTGTGACCACCACGGCAGCTTATTTCTCGACTTTGACCTTGACCTTTGACGTAGGACTTTCAAAATTGAATGACTTCCACGTCTCAACATAAGAATTAATCTCTGAATGTTTCACTACTCTATGAGCAATATTGTGACCACCACGGCAGCTTATTTCTCGACTTTGACCTTGACCTTTGACGTAGGACTTTCAAAATTGAATGACTTCCACGTCTCAACATAACAATTAATCTCTGAATGCTTCACTACTCTATAAGTAAGATTGTGGCCAGGAAGTTGTTCACAAGCAAACAGACTAACAGACAATTATCGGGCAAAAACATAACCTCCTCCCAGCTTCGTTGTATAAGGTAAAAAGGTATTACCGCGCGGTGGCCGCCTCCCAGCTTCGTTGTAGGAGGTAAAAAGGTATTACCGCGCGGTGGCCGCCTCCCAGCTTCGTTGTAGGAGGTAAAAAGGTATTACCGCACGGTGGCCGCCTCCCAGCTTCGTTGTAGGAGGTAAAAAGGTAGTACCGCGCGGTGGCCGCCTCCCAGCTTCGTTGTAGGAGGTAAAAAGGTAGTACCGCGCGGTGGCCGCCTCCCAGCTTCGTTGTAGGAGGTAAAAAGGTAGTACCGCGCGGTGGCCGCCTCCCAGCTTCGTTGTAGGAGGTAAAAAGGTAGTACCGCGCGGTGGCCGCCTCCCAGCTTCGTTGTAGGAGGTAAAAAGGTAGTACCGCGCGGTGGCCGCCTCCCAGCTTCGTTGTAGGAGGTAAAAAGGTAGTACCGCGCTGTGGCCGCCTCCCAGCTTCGTTGTAGGAGGTAAAAAGGTAGTACCGCGCGGTGGCCGCCTCCCAGCTTCGTTGTAGGAGGTAAAAAGGTAGTACCGCGCTGTGGCCGCCTCCCAGCTTCGTTGTAGGAGGTAAAAAGGTAGTACCGCGCGGTGGCCGCCTCCCAGCTTCGTTGTAGGAGGTAAAAAGGTAGTACCGCGCTGTGGCCGCCTCCCAGCTTCGTTGTAGGAGGTAAAAAGGTAGTACCGCGCGGTGGCCGCCTCCCAGCTTCGTTGTAGGAGGTAAAAAGGTAGTACCGCGCGGTGGCCGCCTCCCAGCTTCGTTGTAGGAGGTAAAAAGGTAGTACCGCGCGGTGGCCGCCTCCCAGCTTCGTTGTAGGAGGTAAAAAGGTAGTACCGCGCGGTGGCCGCCTCCCAGCTTCGTTGTAGGAGGTAAAAAGGTAGTACCGCGCGGTGGCCGCCTCCCAGCTTCGTTGTAGGAGGTAAAAAGGTAGTACCGCGCGGTGGCCGCCTCCCAGCTTCGTTGTAGGAGGTAAAAAGGTAGTACCGCGCGGTGGCCGCCTCCCAGCTTCGTTGTAGGAGGTAAAAAGGTATTACCGCGCGGTGGCCGCCTCCCAGCTTCGTTGTAGGAGATACAAGGGTATTACCGCGCGGTGGCCGCCTCCCAGCTTCGTTGTAGGAGATACAAGGGTATTACCGCGCGGTGGCCGCCTCCCAGCTTCGTTGTAGGAGGTAAAAAGGTAGTACCGCGCGGTGGCCGCCTCCCAGCTTCGTTGTAGGAGGTAAAAAGGTAGTACCGCGCGGTGGCCGCCTCCCAGCTTCGTTGTAGGAGGTAAAAAGGTAGTACCGCGCGGTGGCCGCCTCCCAGCTTCGTTGTAGGAGGTAAAAAGGTAGTACCGCGCGGTGGCCGCCTCCCAGCTTCGTTGTAGGAGGTAAAAAGGTAGTACCGCGCGGTGGCCGCCTCCCAGCTTCGTTGTAGGAGGTAAAAAGGTAGTACCGCGCGGTGGCCGCCTCCCAGCTTCGTTGTAGGAGGTAAAAAGGTAGTACCGCGCGGTGGCCGCCTCCCAGCTTCGTTGTAGGAGGTAAAAAGGTAGTACCGCGCGGTGGCCGCCTCCCAGCTTCGTTGTAGGAGGTAAAAAGGTAGTACCGCGCGGTGGCCGCCTCCCAGCTTCGTTGTAGGAGGTAAAAAGGTAGTACCGCGCGGTGGCCGCCTCCCAGCTTCGTTGTAGGAGGTAAAAAGGTAGTACCGCGCGGTGGCCGCCTCCCAGCTTCGTTGTAGGAGGTAAAAAGGTAGTACCGCGCGGTGGCCGCCTCCCAGCTTCGTTGTAGGAGGTAAAAAGGTAGTACCGCGCGGTGGCCGCCTCCCAGCTTCGTTGTAGGAGGTAAAAAGGTAGTACCGCGCGGTGGCCGCCTCCCAGCTTCGTTGTAGGAGGTAAAAAGGTAGTACCGCGCGGTGGCCGCCTCCCAGCTTCGTTGTAGGAGGTAAAAAGGTAGTACCGCGCGGTGGCCGCCTCCCAGCTTCGTTGTAGGAGGTAAAAAGGTAGTACCGCGCGGTGGCCGCCTCCCAGCTTCGTTGTAGGAGGTAAAAAGGTAGTACCGCGCGGTGGCCGCCTCCCAGCTTCGTTGTAGGAGGTAAAAAGGTAGTACCGCGCGGTGGCCGCCTCCCAGCTTCGTTGTAGGAGGTAAAAAGGTAGTACCGCGCGGTGGCCGCCTCCCAGCTTCGTTGTAGGAGGTAAAAAGGTAGTACCGCGCGGTGGCCGCCTCCCAGCTTCGTTGTAGGAGGTAAAAAGGTAGTACCGCGCGGTGGCCGCCTCCCAGCTTCGTTGTAGGAGGTAAAAAGGTAGTACCGCGCGGTGGCCGCCTCCCAGCTTCGTTGTAGGAGGTAAAAAGGTAGTACCGCGCGGTGGCCGCCTCCCAGCTTCGTTGTAGGAGGTAAAAAGGTAGTACCGCGCGGTGGCCGCCTCCCAGCTTCGTTGTAGGAGGTAAAAAGGTAGTACCGCGCGGTGGCCGCCTCCCAGCTTCGTTGTAGGAGGTAAAAAGGTAGTACCGCGCGGTGGCCGCCTCCCAGCTTCGTTGTAGGAGGTAAAAAGGTAGTACCGCGCGGTGGCCGCCTCCCAGCTTCGTTGTAGGAGATACAAGGGTATTACCGCGCGGTGGCCGCCTCCCAGCTTCGTTGTAGGAGATACAAGGGTATTACCGCGCGGTGGCCGCCTCCCAGCTTCGTTGTAGGAGATACAAGGGTATTACCGCGCGGTGGCCGCCTCCCAGCTTCGTTGTAGGAGATACAAGGGTATTACCGCGCGGTGGCCGCCTCCCAGCTTCGTTGTAGGAGGTAAAAAGGTAGTACCGCGCGGTGGCCGCCTCCCAGCTTCGTTGTAGGAGGTAAAAAGGTAGTACCGCGCGGTGGCCGCCTCCCAGCTTCGTTGTAGGAGGTAAAAAGGTAGTACCGCGCGGTGGCCGCCTCCCAGCTTCGTTGTAGGAGGTAAAAAGGTAGTACCGCGCGGTGGCCGCCTCCCAGCTTCGTTGTAGGAGGTAAAAAGGTAGTACCGCGCGGTGGCCGCCTCCCAGCTTCGTTGTAGGAGGTAAAAAGGTAGTACCGCGCGGTGGCCGCCTCCCAGCTTCGTTGTAGGAGGTAAAAAGGTAGTACCGCGCGGTGGCCGCCTCCCAGCTTCGTTGTAGGAGGTAAAAAGGTAGTACCGCGCGGTGGCCGCCTCCCAGCTTCGTTGTAGGAGGTAAAAAGGTAGTACCGCGCGGTGGCCGCCTCCCAGCTTCGTTGTAGGAGGTAAAAAGGTAGTACCGCGCGGTGGCCGCCTCCCAGCTTCGTTGTAGGAGGTAAAAAGGTAGTACCGCGCGGTGGCCGCCTCCCAGCTTCGTTGTAGGAGGTAAAAAGGTAGTACCGCGCGGTGGCCGCCTCCCAGCTTCGTTGTAGGAGGTAAAAAGGTATTACCGCGCAGTGGCCGCCTCCCAGCTTCGTTGTAGGAGGTAAAAAGGTATTACCGCGCAGTGGCCGCCTCCCAGCTTCGTTGTAGGAGATACAAGGGTATTACCGCGCGGTGGCCGCCTCCCAGCTTCGTTGTAGGAGGTAAAAAGGTATTACCGCGCAGTGGCCGCCTCCCAGCTTCGTTGTAGGAGGTAAAAAGGTATTACCGCGCAGTGGCCGCCTCCCAGCTTCGTTGTAGGAGATACAAGGGTATTACCGCGCGGTGGCCGCCTCCCAGCTTCGTTGTAGGAGGTAAAAAGGTAGTACCGCGCGGTGGCCGCCTCCCAGCTTCGTTGTAGGAGGTAAAAAGGTATTACCGCGCGGTGGCCGCCTCCCAGCTTCGTTGTAGGAGGTAAAAAGGTATTACCGCGCGGTGGCCGCCTCCCAGCTTCGTTGTAGGAGGTAAAAAGGTAGTACCGCGCAGTGGCCGCCTCCCAGCTTCGTTGTAGGAGGTAAAAAGGTATTACCGCGCAGTGGCCGCCTCCCAGCTTCGTTGTAGGAGATACAAGGGTATTACCGCGCGGTGGCCGCCTCCCAGCTTCGTTGTAGGAGGTAAAAAGGTAGTACCGCGCGGTGGCCGCCTCCCAGCTTCGTTGTAGGAGGTAAAAAGGTAGTACCGCGCGGTGGCCGCCTCCCAGCTTCGTTGTAGGAGGTAAAAAGGTAGTACCGCGCGGTGGCCGCCTCCCAGCTTCGTTGTAGGAGGTAAAAAGGTAGTACCGCGCGGTGGCCGCCTCCCAGCTTCGTTGTAGGAGGTAAAAAGGTATTACCGCACGGTGGCCGCCTCCCAGCTTCGTTGTAGGAGGTAAAAAGGTAGTACCGCGCGGTGGCCGCCTCCCAGCTTCGTTGTAGGAGGTAAAAAGGTATTACCGCGCGGTGGCCGCCTCCCAGCTTCGTTGTAGGAGATACAAGGGTATTACCGCGCGGTGGCCGCCTCCCAGCTTCGTTGTAGGAGGTAAAAAGGTAGTACCGCGCGGTGGCCGCCTCCCAGCTTCGTTGTAGGAGGTAAAAAGGTAGTACCGCGCGGTGGCCGCCTCCCAGCTTCGTTGTAGGAGGTAAAAAGGTAGTACCGCGCGGTGGCCGCCTCCCAGCTTCGTTGTAGGAGGTAAAAAGGTAGTACCGCGCGGTGGCCGCCTCCCAGCTTCGTTGTAGGAGGTAAAAAGGTAGTACCGCGCGGTGGCCGCCTCCCAGCTTCGTTGTAGGAGGTAAAAAGGTAGTACCGCGCGGTGGCCGCCTCCCAGCTTCGTTGTAGGAGGTAAAAAGGTAGTACCGCGCGGTGGCCGCCTCCCAGCTTCGTTGTAGGAGGTAAAAAGGTAGTACCGCGCGGTGGCCGCCTCCCAGCTTCGTTGTAGGAGGTAAAAGGGTAGTACCGCGCGGTGGCCGCCTCCCAGCTTCGTTGTAGGAGGTAAAAAGGTAGTACCGCGCGGTGGCCGCCTCCCAGCTTCGTTGTAGGAGGTAAAAAGGTAGTACCGCGCGGTGGCCGCCTCCCAGCTTCGTTGTAGGAGGTAAAAAGGTATTACCGCGCAGGTGGCCGCCTCCCAGCTTCGTTGTAGGAGGTAAAAAGGTATTACCGCGCGGTGGCCGCCTCCCAGCTTCGTTGTAGGAGATACAAGGGTATTACCGCGCGGTGGCCGCCTCCCAGCTTCGTTGTAGGAGGTAAAAAGGTAGTACCGCGCTGTGGCCGCCTCCCAGCTTCGTTGTAGGAGGTAAAAAGGTAGTACCGCGCGGTGGCCGCCTCCCAGCTTCGTTGTAGGAGGTAAAAAGGTATTACCGCGCGGTGGCCGCCTCCCAGCTTCGTTGTAGGAGGTAAAAAGGTAGTACCGCGCGGTGGCCGCCTCCCAGCTTCGTTGTAGGAGGTAAAAAGGTAGTACCGCGCGGTGGCCGCCTCCCAGCTTCGTTGTAGGAGGTAAAAAGGTAGTACCGCGCGGTGGCCGCCTCCCAGCTTCGTTGTAGGAGGTAAAAAGGTAGTACCGCGCGGTGGCCGCCTCCCAGCTTCGTTGTAGGAGGTAAAAAGGTAGTACCGCGCGGTGGCCGCCTCCCAGCTTCGTTGTAGGAGGTAAAAAGGTAGTACCGCGCGGTGGCCGCCTCCCAGCTTCGTTGTAGGAGGTAAAAAGGTAGTACCGCGCGGTGGCCGCCTCCCAGCTTCGTTGTAGGAGGTAAAAAGGTAGTACCGCGCGGTGGCCGCCTCCCAGCTTCGTTGTAGGAGGTAAAAAGGTAGTACCGCGCGGTGGCCGCCTCCCAGCTTCGTTGTAGGAGGTAAAAAGGTAGTACCGCGCGGTGGCCGCCTCCCAGCTTCGTTGTAGGAGGTAAAAAGGTAGTACCGCGCGGTGGCCGCCTCCCAGCTTCGTTGTAGGAGGTAAAAAGGTAGTACCGCGCGGTGGCCGCCTCCCAGCTTCGTTGTAGGAGGTAAAAAGGTATTACCGCGCAGTGGCCGCCTCCCAGCTTCGTTGTAGGAGATACAAGGGTATTACCGCGCGGTGGCCGCCTCCCAGCTTCCTTGTAGGAGGTAAAAGGGTATTACCGCGCGGTGGCCGCCTCCCAGCTTCGTTGTAGGAGGTAAAAAGGTAGTACCGCGCGGTGGCCGCCTCCCAGCTTCGTTGTAGGAGGTAAAAAGGTATTACCGCGCAGTGGCCGCCTCCCAGCTTCGTTGTAGGAGGTAAAAAGGTAGTACCGCGCGGTGGCCGCCTCCCAGCTTCGTTGTAGGAGGTAAAAAGGTATTACCGCGCAGTGGCCGCCTCCCAGCTTCGTTGTAGGAGATACAAGGGTATTACCGCGCGGTGGCCGCCTCCCAGCTTCCTTGTAGGAGGTAAAAGGGTATTACCGCGCGGTGGCCGCCTCCCAGCTTCGTTGTAGGAGGTAAAAAGGTAGTACCGCGCGGTGGCCGCCTCCCAGCTTCGTTGTAGGAGGTAAAAAGGTAGTACCGCGCGGTGGCCGCCTCCCAGCTTCGTTGTAGGAGGTAAAAAGGTAGTACCGCGCGGTGGCCGCCTCCCAGCTTCGTTGTAGGAGGTAAAAAGGTATTACCGCGCGGTGGCCGCCTCCCAGCTTCGTTGTAGGAGGTAAAAAGGTATTACCGCGCGGTGGCCGCCTCCCAGCTTCGTTGTAGGAGGTAAAGGGTATTACCGCGCGGTGGCCGCCTCCCAGCTTCGTTGTAGGAGGTAAAAAGGTATTACCGCGCGGTGGCCGCCTCCCAGCTTCGTTGTAGGAGGTAAAAAGGTAGTACCGCGCGGTGGCCGCCTCCCAGCTTCGTTGTAGGAGGTAAAAAGGTATTACCGCGCAGTGGCCGCCTCCCAGCTTCGTTGTAGGAGGTAAAAAGGTATTACCGCGCGTGGCCGCCTCCCAGCTTCGTTGTAGGAGATACAAGGGTATTACCGCGCGGTGGCCGCCTCCCAGCTTCGTTGTAGGAGGTAAAAAGGTATTACCGCGCGGTGGCCGCCTCCCAGCTTCGTTGTAGGAGGTAAAAAGGTAGTACCGCGCGGTGGCCGCCTCCCAGCTTCGTTGTAGGAGGTAAAAAGGTATTACCGCGCGGTGGCCGCCTCCCAGCTTCGTTGTAGGAGGTAAAAAGGTAGTACCGCGCGGTGGCCGCCTCCCAGCTTCGTTGTAGGAGGTAAAAAGGTAGTACCGCGCGGTGGCCGCCTCCCAGCTTCGTTGTAGGAGGTAAAAAGGTAGTACCGCGCGGTGGCCGCCTCCCAGCTTCGTTGTAGGAGGTAAAAAGGTATTACCGCGCGGTGGCCGCCTCCCAGCTTCGTTGTAGGAGGTAAAAAGGTATTACCGCGCGGTGGCCGCCTCCCAGCTTCGTTGTAGGAGGTAAAAAGGTAGTACCGCGCGGTGGCCGCCTCCCAGCTTC
The DNA here is from genome assembly GCF_036898095.1 of Palaemon carinicauda. Lineage (NCBI taxonomy): Eukaryota > Metazoa > Arthropoda > Malacostraca > Decapoda > Palaemonidae > Palaemon > Palaemon carinicauda. Next base: position 72,236,911 of record NC_090727.1, on the reverse strand, counting down.
GTTGTAGGAGGTAAAAAGGTAGTACCGCGCGGTGGCCGCCTCCCAGCTTCGTTGTAGGAGGTAAAAAGGTAGTACCGCGCGGTGGCCGCCTCCCAGCTTCGTTGTAGGAGGTAAAAAGGTATTACCGCGCAGTGGCCGCCTCCCAGCTTCGTTGTAGGAGGTAAAAAGGTATTACCGCGCGGTGGCCGCCTCCCAGCTTCGTTGTAGGAGGTAAAAGGGTATTACCGCGCGGTGGCCGCCTCCCAGCTTCGTTGTAGGAGGTAAAAAGGTAGTACCGCGCGGTGGCCGCCTCCCAGCTTCGTTGTAGGAGGTAAAAAGGTATTACCGCGCGGTGGCCGCCTCCCAGCTTCGTTGTAGGAGGTAAAAAGGTATTACCGCGCAGTGGCCGCCTCCCAGCTTCGTTGTAGGAGGTAAAAAGGGTATTACCGCGCGGTGGCCGCCTCCCAGCTTCGTTGTAGGAGGTAAAAAGGTATTACCGCGCGGTGGCCGCCTCCCAGCTTCGTTGTAGGAGGTAAAAAGGGTATTACCGCGCGGTGGCCGCCTCCCAGCTTCGTTGTAGGAGGTAAAAAGGTATTACCGCGCGGTGGCCGCCTCCCAGCTTCGTTGTAGGAGGTAAAAAGGTAGTACCGCGCGGTGGCCGCCTCCCAGCTTCGTTGTAGGAGGTAAAAAGGTATTACCGCGCGGTGGCCGCCTCCCAGCTTCGTTGTAGGAGGTAAAAAGGTATTACCGCGCAGTGGCCGCCTCCCAGCTTCGTTGTAGGAGGTAAAGGGTATTACCGCGCGGTGGCCGCCTCCCAGCTTCGTTGTAGGAGGTAAAAGGGTATTACCGCGCGGTGGCCGCCTCCCAGCTTCGTTGTAGGAGGTAAAAAGGTAGTACCGCGCGGTGGCCGCCTCCCAGCTTCGTTGTAGGAGGTAAAAAGGTATTACCGCGCGTGGCCGCCTCCCAGCTTCGTTGTAGGAGGTAAAAAGGTATTACCGCGCGGTGGCCGCCTCCCAGCTTCGTTGTAGGAGGTAAAAAGGGTATTACCGCGCGGTGGCCGCCTCCCAGCTTCGTTGTAGGAGGTAAAAAGGTAGTACCGCGCGGTGGCCGCCTCCCAGCTTCGTTGTAGGAGGTAAAAAGGTAGTACCGCGCGGTGGCCGCCTCCCAGCTTCGTTGTAGGAGGTAAAAAGGTATTACCGCGCAGTGGCCGCCTCCCAGCTTCGTTGTAGGAGGTAAAAAGGTAGTACCGCGCGGTGGCCGCCTCCCAGCTTCGTTGTAGGAGGTAAAAAGGTATTACCGCGCAGTGGCCGCCTCCCAGCTTCGTTGTAGGAGGTAAAGGGTATTACCGCGCGGTGGCCGCCTCCCAGCTTCGTTGTAGGAGGTAAAAAGGGTATTACCGCGCGGTGGCCGCCTCCCAGCTTCGTTGTAGGAGGTAAAAAGGTAGTACCGCGCGGTGGCCGCCTCCCAGCTTCGTTGTAGGAGGTAAAAAGGTATTACCGCGCGGTGGCCGCCTCCCAGCTTCGTTGTAGGAGGTAAAAAGGTATTACCGCGCAGTGGCCGCCTCCCAGCTTCGTTGTAGGAGGTAAAAAGGGTATTACCGCGCGGTGGCCGCCTCCCAGCTTCGTTGTAGGAGGTAAAAAGGTATTACCGCGCAGTGGCCGCCTCCCAGCTTCGTTGTAGGAGGTAAAAAGGTATTACCGCGCGGTGGCCGCCTCCCAGCTTCGTTGTAGGAGGTAAAAAGGGTATTACCGCGCGGTGGCCGCCTCCCAGCTTCGTTGTAGGAGGTAAAAAGGTAGTACCGCGCGGTGGCCGCCTCCCAGCTTCGTTGTAGGAGGTAAAAAGGTATTACCGCGCAGTGGCCGCCTCCCAGCTTCGTTGTAGGAGGTAAAAAGGTATTACCGCGCAGTGGCCGCCTCCCAGCTTCGTTGTAGGAGGTAAAAAGGGTATTACCGCGCGGTGGCCGCCTCCCAGCTTCGTTGTAGGAGGTAAAAAGGTATTACCGCGCGGTGGCCGCCTCCCAGCTTCGTTGTAGGAGGTAAAAAGGTAGTACCGCGCGGTGGCCGCCTCCCAGCTTCGTTGTAGGAGGTAAAAAGGTATTACCGCGCGGTGGCCGCCTCCCAGCTTCGTTGTAGGAGGTAAAAAGGTATTACCGCGCGGTGGCCGCCTCCCAGCTTCGTTGTAGGAGGTAAAAAGGTATTACCGCGCGGTGGCCGCCTCCCAGCTTCGTTGTAGGAGGTAAAAAGGTATTACCGCGCGGTGGCCGCCTCCCAGCTTCGTTGTAGGAGGTAAAAAGGGTATTACCGCGCGGTGGCCGCCTCCCAGCTTCGTTGTAGGAGGTAAAAAGGTATTACCGCGCGGTGGCCGCCTCCCAGCTTCGTTGTAGGAGGTAAAAAGGTATTACCGCGCGGTGGCCGCCTCCCAGCTTCGTTGTAGGAGGTAAAAAGGTATTACCGCGCGGTGGCCGCCTCCCAGCTTCGTTGTAGGAGGTAAAAAGGTATTACCGCGCGGTGGCCGCCTCCCAGCTTCGTTGTAGGAGGTAAAAAGGTATTACCGCGCGGTGGCCGCCTCCCAGCTTCGTTGTAGGAGGTAAAAAGGTATTACCGCGCGGTGGCCGCCTCCCAGCTTCGTTGTAGGAGGTAAAAAGGTATTACCGCGCGGTGGCCGCCTCCCAGCTTCGTTGTAGGAGGTAAAAAGGTAGTACCGCGCGGTGGCCGCCTCCCAGCTTCGTTGTAGGAGGTAAAAAGGTATTACCGCGCGGTGGCCGCCTCCCAGCTTCGTTGTAGGAGGTAAAAAGGTATTACCGCGCGGTGGCCGCCTCCCAGCTTCGTTGTAGGAGGTAAAAAGGTAGTACCGCGCGGTGGCCGCCTCCCAGCTTCGTTGTAGGAGGTAAAAAGGTAGTACCGCGCGGTGGCCGCCTCCCAGCTTCGTTGTAGGAGGTAAAAAGGTAGTACCGCGCGGTGGCCGCCTCCCAGCTTCGTTGTAGGAGGTAAAAAGGTATTACCGCGCGGTGGCCGCCTCCCAGCTTCGTTGTAGGAGGTAAAAAGGTAGTACCGCGCGGTGGCCGCCTCCCAGCTTCGTTGTAGGAGGTAAAAAGGTATTACCGCGCGGTGGCCGCCTCCCAGCTTCGTTGTAGGAGGTAAAAAGGTATTACCGCGCGGTGGCCGCCTCCCAGCTTCGTTGTAGGAGGTAAAAAGGTATTACCGCGCGGTGGCCGCCTCCCAGCTTCGTTGTAGGAGGTAAAAAGGTAGTACCGCGCGGTGGCCGCCTCCCAGCTTCGTTGTAGGAGGTAAAAAGGTAGTACCGCGCGGTGGCCGCCTCCCAGCTTCGTTGTAGGAGGTAAAAAGGTATTACCGCGCGGTGGCCGCCTCCCAGCTTCGTTGTAGGAGGTAAAAAGGTAGTACCGCGCGGTGGCCGCCTCCCAGCTTCGTTGTAGGAGGTAAAAAGGTATTACCGCGCGGTGGCCGCCTCCCAGCTTCGTTGTAGGAGGTAAAAAGGTATTACCGCGCGGTGGCCGCCTCCCAGCTTCGTTGTAGGAGGTAAAAAGGTATTACCGCGCGGTGGCCGCCTCCCAGCTTCGTTGTAGGAGGTAAAAAGGTATTACCGCGCGGTGGCCGCCTCCCAGCTTCGTTGTAGGAGGTAAAAAGGTAGTACCGCGCGGTGGCCGCCTCCCAGCTTCGTTGTAGGAGGTAAAAAGGTATTACCGCGCGTGGCCGCCTCCCAGCTTCGTTGTAGGAGGTAAAAAGGTATTACCGCGCGGTGGCCGCCTCCCAGCTTCGTTGTAGGAGGTAAAAAGGTATTACCGCGCGGTGGCCGCCTCCCAGCTTCGTTGTAGGAGGTAAAAAGGTAGTACCGCGCGGTGGCCGCCTCCCAGCTTCGTTGTAGGAGGTAAAAAGGTATTACCGCGCGGTGGCCGCCTCCCAGCTTCGTTGTAGGAGGTAAAAAGGTATTACCGCGCGGTGGCCGCCTCCCAGCTTCGTTGTAGGAGGTAAAAAGGTAGTACCGCGCGGTGGCCGCCTCCCAGCTTCGTTGTAGGAGGTAAAAAGGTATTACCGCGCGGTGGCCGCCTCCCAGCTTCGTTGTAGGAGGTAAAAAGGTAGTACCGCGCGGTGGCCGCCTCCCAGCTTCGTTGTAGGAGGTAAAAAGGTATTACCGCGCGGTGGCCGCCTCCCAGCTTCGTTGTAGGAGGTAAAAAGGTAGTACCGCGCGGTGGCCGCCTCCCAGCTTCGTTGTAGGAGGTAAAAAGGTATTACCGCGCGGTGGCCGCCTCCCAGCTTCGTTGTAGGAGGTAAAAAGGTAGTACCGCGCGGTGGCCGCCTCCCAGCTTCGTTGTAGGAGGTAAAAAGGTATTACCGCGCGGTGGCCGCCTCCCAGCTTCGTTGTAGGAGGTAAAAAGGGTATTACCGCGCGGTGGCCGCCTCCCAGCTTCGTTGTAGGAGGTAAAAAGGTATTACCGCGCGGTGGCCGCCTCCCAGCTTCGTTGTAGGAGGTAAAAAGGTATTACCGCGCGGTGGCCGCCTCCCAGCTTCGTTGTAGGAGGTAAAAAGGTATTACCGCGCGGTGGCCGCCTCCCAGCTTCGTTGTAGGAGGTAAAAAGGTATTACCGCGCGGTGGCCGCCTCCCAGCTTCGTTGTAGGAGGTAAAAAGGTATTACCGCGCGGTGGCCGCCTCCCAGCTTCGTTGTAGGAGGTAAAAAGGTATTACCGCGCGGTGGCCGCCTCCCAGCTTCGTTGTAGGAGGTAAAAAGGTATTACCGCGCGGTGGCCGCCTCCCAGCTTCGTTGTAGGAGGTAAAAAGGTATTACCGCGCGGTGGCCGCCTCCCAGCTTCGTTGTAGGAGGTAAAAAGGTATTACCGCGCGGTGGCCGCCTCCCAGCTTCGTTGTAGGAGGTAAAAAGGTAGTACCGCGCGGTGGCCGCCTCCCAGCTTCGTTGTAGGAGGTAAAAAGGTATTACCGCGCGGTGGCCGCCTCCCAGCTTCGTTGTAGGAGGTAAAAAGGTATTACCGCGCGGTGGCCGCCTCCCAGCTTCGTTGTAGGAGGTAAAAAGGTATTACCGCGCGGTGGCCGCCTCCCAGCTTCGTTGTAGGAGGTAAAAAGGTATTACCGCGCGGTGGCCGCCTCCCAGCTTCGTTGTAGGAGGTAAAAAGGTATTACCGCGCGGTGGCCGCCTCCCAGCTTCGTTGTAGGAGGTAAAAAGGTATTACCGCGCGGTGGCCGCCTCCCAGCTTCGTTGTAGGAGGTAAAAAGGTATTACCGCGCGGTGGCCGCCTCCCAGCTTCGTTGTAGGAGGTAAAAAGGTATTACCGCGCGGTGGCCGCCTCCCAGCTTCGTTGTAGGAGGTAAAAAGGTATTACCGCGCGGTGGCCGCCTCCCAGCTTCGTTGTAGGAGGTAAAAAGGTATTACCGCGCGGTGGCCGCCTCCCAGCTTCGTTGTAGGAGGTAAAAAGGTAGTACCGCGCGGTGGCCGCCTCCCAGCTTCGTTGTAGGAGGTAAAAAGGTATTACCGCGCGGTGGCCGCCTCCCAGCTTCGTTGTAGGAGGTAAAAAGGTATTACCGCGCGGTGGCCGCCTCCCAGCTTCGTTGTAGGAGGTAAAAAGGTATTACCGCGCGGTGGCCGCCTCCCAGCTTCGTTGTAGGAGGTAAA